>NC_057386.1:78858446-79085737 GCF_019320065.1 Cervus canadensis
AGGCAGGTTGATTCCTCCAGTTCCATTCTTCTTTTTCAAGATTACTTTGGCTATTCGAGGTTTTTTGTATTTCCATACAAATTGTGAAATTCTTTGGTCTAGTTCTGTGAAAAATACCGTTGGTAGTTTGATAGGGATTGCATTGAATCTATAGATTGCTTTGGGTAGAATAGCCATTTTGACAATATTGATTCTTCCAATCCATGAACACGGTATGTTTCTCCATCTGTTTGTGTCCTCTTTGATTTCTTTCATCAGTGTTTTATAGTTTTCTATGTATAGGTCTTTTGTTTCTTTAGGTAGATATACTCCTAAGTATTTTATTCTTTTTGTTGCAATGGTGAATGGTATTGTTTCCTTAATTTCTCTTTCTGTTTTTTCATTGTTAGTATATAGGAATGCAAGGGATTTCTGTGTGTTAATTTTATATCCTGCAACTTTACTATATTCATTGATTAGTTCTAGTAATTTTCTGGTAGAGTCTTTAGGGTTTTCTATGTAGAGGATCATGTCATCTGCAAACAGTGAGAGTTTCACTTTCTTCTTTTCCTATCTGGATTCCTTTTACTTTTTTTTTCTGCTCTGATTGCTGTGGCCAGAAACTTCCAACACTATGTTGAACTAGTAGTGGTGAGAGTGGGCACCCTTGTCTTGTTCCTGATTTAGGGGAAATGCTTTCAATTTTTCACCATTGAGGGTGATGCTTGCTGTGGGTTTGTCATATATAGCTTTTATTATGTTGAGGTATGTTCCTTCTATTCCTGCTTTTTGGAGAGTTTTAATCATAAATGAGTGTTGAATTTTGTCAAAGGCTTTCTCTGCATCTATTGAGATAATCATATGGTTTTTATCTTTCAATTTGTTAATGTGGTGTATTACATTGATTGATTTGCGGATATTAAAGAATCCTTGCATTCCTGGGATAAAGCCCACTTGGTCATGGTGTATGATTTTTTTAATATGTTGTTGGATTCTGTTTGCTAGAATTTTGTTAAGGATTTTTGCATCTATGTTCATCAGTGATATTGGCCTGTAGTTTTCCTTTTTTGTGGCATCTTTGTCTGGTTTTGGAATTAGGGTGATGGTGGCCTCATAGAATGAGTTTGGAAGCTTACCTTCTTCTGCAATTTTCTGGAAGAGTTTGAGTAAGATAGGTGTTAGCTCTTCTCTAAATTTTTGGTAGAATTCAGCTGTGAAGCCATCTGGTCCTGGGCTTTTGTTTGCTGGAAGATTTTTGATTACAGTTTCGATTTCCTTGCTTGTGATGGGTCTGTTAAGATCTTCTATTTCTTCCTGGTTCAGTTTTGGAAAGTTATACTTTTCTAAGAATTTGTCCATTTCATCCAAGTTGTCCATTTTATTGGCATAGAGCTGCTGGTAGTAGTCTCTTATGATCCTTTGTATTTCAGTGTTGTCTGTTGTGATCTCTCCATTTTCATTTTAATTTTGTTAATTTGGTTCTTCTCTCTTGTTTTTTAATGAGTCTTGCTAATGGTTTGTCAATTTTGTTTATTTTTTCAAAAAACCAGCTTTTAGTTTTGTTGATTTTTGCTATGGTCTCTTTAGTTTCTATTGCATTTATTTCTGCCTTAATTTTTAAGATTTCTTTCCTTCTGCTAACCCTGGGGTTCTTCATTTCTTCCTTCTCTAATTGCTTTAGGTGTAGAGTTAGGTTATATTTTGGGTTTTCTTGTTTCTTGATGTAAGCCTGTAATGCTATGAACCTTCCCCTTAGCACTGCTTTTACAGTGTCCATAGGTTTTGGGTTGTTGTGTTTTCATTTTCATTCATTTCTATACATATTTTGATTTCTTTTTTGATTTCTTCTATGATTTGTTGGTTATTCAGAAGCGTGTTATTTAGCCTCCAGGTGTTTGAATTTTTAACAATTTTTTTCCTGTAATTGAGATCTAATCTTACTGCACTGTGGTCAGAAAAGATGACTGGAATGATTTCAATTTTTTTGAATTTTCCAAGACTAGATTTATGGCCCAGGATGTGATCTATTCTGGAGAAGGTTCCGTGTGCACTTGAGAAAAAGGTGAAGTTGCTTGTTTTGGGGTGAAATGTCCTATAGATATCAATTAGGTCTAGCTGGTCCATTGTGTCATTTAAAGTTTGTGTTTCCTTGTTAATTTTCTGTTTAGTTGATCTATCCATAGTTTTGAGTGGGGTATTAAAGTCTCCCACTATTATTGTGTTACTATTAATTTCCTCTTTCATACTCGTTAGTGTTTGCCGTACATATTGCGGTGCTCCTATGTTGGGTGCATATATATTTATAATTGTTATATCTTCTTCTTGGATTGATTCTTTGATCATTATGTAGTGTCCTTCTTTGTCTCTTTTCACAGCTTTTATTTGAAAGTCTATTTTATCTGATATGAGTATTGCGACTCCTGCCTTCTTTTGGTCTCCGTTTGCATGAAATATTTTTTTCCAGCCCTTCACTTTTAGTCTGTATGTGTCTCTTGTTTTGAGGTGGGTCTCTTGTAGACAGCATATATGGGGGTCTTGTTTTTGTATCCATTCAGCCAATCTTTGTCTTTTGGTTGGGGCATTCAACCCATTTACATTTAAGGTAATTATTGATAGGTGTGGTCCCGTTGCCATTTACTTTGTTGTTTTGGGTTCACGTTTATACAACCTTTCTGCATTTCCTGTCTAGAGAAGATCCTTTAGCATTTGTTGAAGAGCTGGTTTGGTGGTGCTGAATTTTCTCAGCTTTTGCTTATCTGTAAAGCTTTTGAGTTCTCCTTCATATCTGAATGAGATCCTTGCTGGATACAGTAATCTAGGTTGTAGGTTATTCTCTTTCATTACTTTCAGGACGTCCTGCCATTCCCTTCTGGCCTGGAGGGTTTCTATTGATAGGTCAGCTGTTATCCTTATGGGAATCCCTTTGTGTGTTATTTGTTGTTTTTCCCTTGCTGCTTTTAATATTTGTTCTTTGTGTTTGATCTTTGTTAGTTTGATTAATATGTGTCTTGGGGTGTTTCGCCTTGGGTTTATCCTGTTTGGGACTCTCTGGGCTTCTTGGACTTGAGTGGCTATTTCCTTCCCCATTTTAGGGAAGTTTTCAGCTATTATCTCCTCGAGTATTTTCTCATGGCCTTTCTTTTTGTCTTCTTCTTCTGGAACTCCTATGATTCGAATGTTGGGGCGTTTCACAGTGTCCCAGACGTCCCTGAGGTTGTCCTCATTTCTTTTGATCCTTTTTTCTTTTTTCCTCTCTGCTTCATTTATTTCCACCATTTTATCTTCTACCTCACTTATCCTATCTTCTGCCTCCGTTATTCTACTCTTGGTTCCCTCCAAAGTGTTTTTGATCTCATTCATTGCATTGTTCATTTTTAATTGACTCTTTTTTATTTCTTCTAGGTCTTTATTAAACAATTCTTGTATCTTTTCAATCTTTGTCTCCAGGCTATTTATCTGTAACTCCATTTTGTTTTCAAGATTTTGGATCATTTTTATTATCATTATTCTAAATTCTTTTTCAGGTAGATTCCCTATCTCCTCCTCTTTTGTTTGACTTGGTGGGCATTTTTCATGTTCCTTTACCTGTTGGGTATTTCTTTGCCTTTTCATCTTGTTTAGATTGCTGTGTCTGGAGTGGACTTTCTGTATTCTGGAGGTCTGTGGTTCCTTTTTATTGTGGAGGATTTACCCAGTGGGTGAGGTTAGACGATTGGCTTGTCAAGGTTTCCCGGTTAGGGAAGCTTGCGTCAGTGTACTGGTGTGTGGAACTTGATTTCTTCTCTTTGGAGAGCAATGGAGTGCCAAGTAATGAGTTTTGAGATGGGTCTATGTGTTAGGTGTGACCTGGGCAGCCTGTATGTTGACATTCGGGGCTATGTTCCTGTGTTGCTGGAGAATTTGCGTGGTATGTCTTGCTCTAAAACTTATTGGCTCTTGGGTGGTGGTTGGTTTCAGTGTAGGTATGGAGGCTTTTGGACGGTCACTTATTACTTAAAGTTCCATGTAGTCAGGAGTTTTCCGGTGTTCTCAGGTTTTGGGCTTAAGTTTCCTGCCTCTGGATTTCAGTTTTATTCTTCCTGTAGTCTCAGGACTTCTCCAACTATACAGCACTGATAATATAACTTCTAGGTTAATGGCGAAAAGATTCTCCCCCTTTAGGGACACCCAGAGAGGTTCACAGAGTTACATGAACAGGAGAAAAGGGAGGCGGGAGATAGAGATGAGCAGGAGGAGAAAAAGGGGGACTCAAGAGGAGAGAGACAGATCTATGCAGCTGTCTGTTCCCAGAGTGTTCTCCGTATCTCAGACACCTACAAGGATTCACAGAATTGGATTGGGAAGAGAAGGGGAAAGGAGGAAATAGAGGTGTTCTGAGGTAGAAAACAGAGAGTCAAGATTGGGAGAGAATAATCTTCGGTTTAAAGATAGGGCTTCTTTTTTTTTTTTTTGTAAGGTTATAGTGTAGTGAAAATGAAAATGAAGAGTAGTAGAGGAGTACTAGAGGACTTTAAAAGAAATAAGAGAAAAAGAAAAATAGAAAATAAAAGAGAAAACGGAAAGGAAAAAAAAGAAGAAAAAAGAAAAAAAAGAAAAAGAAAAAAACAAAAAAACAAAAAAAAAGAAAGAAAGAAAAAAAAATTTTTTTTCCCCCTAATTAAAAAAATCGTAAAAGTCTATGAAAATGAAAGTTAAGGAGTAATGGGGGAGTAATAGGGAATTTTAAAGGAAAATAAAAGAGAAAAAATAAAAAAGAAAAAATATAAAAAGAAAAAAAAATTTTTTTTTTTTTCTTACTTAGAAAAAAAAAAGTAAAAATATATCTAGGAGTTTCTCTGGAGCTGCTGCGGTCAGTGTGGGTTCGGCTCAGTTTCAGATAGCTCCTCGTTCCAGCTTACACTTCTCGATATCTACAGGGCCCTTCCGGTGAAGTCGGTGTTTTCTAGAGGGATTTTAATCTGTTGCACCAGTCCCTTCTGAAGCGGTTCCCTTTGTTTATTTGGCTTCTGTTTGCCGGTCTCTTCAGAGCCTCATTTCCGCCCTGACACAGGCGGGCGGAGGTGGACTCTTATTCAGGTAGCTAGTTCCGTTGCGCTGCTGGGAGGGGCTGACGCTGCGGGGATGGGCTGGCGCTGCGGGGCGGGGCTGACGCTGCGGGGAGGGGCTGGCCCTGCGTGGGCGGGCTGGCGCTGCCGGGAGGGGCTGACGCTGCTTTCTCCGTCTGCGCTGCTCAGGCTCCCGGCCGCTCCATATGGAGCGCGCCCCGCGCTGCGCTAGGTTCCAGCCCTCGGGTGTTACACGAAAGCGCGGAAGGAAAAGCTGCGCCTGCTCTCCGCGCCCTCCCCGTCAGAGCGGCCCAGGCAGCGAGGGGCTTGATGGGCGCACTATCCCCAGGTGTGGCGCACTCACTCCCCTCCGTGCGCGCGCCTTCCGCCCTCCGCGTCCCCAGCCCCAGTCCCCGCCCGCGCAGGTCGGGTGCCTGCGCCCTGTGTCTCGCCGCGACCTTCCCCTCCCCCCTGCCTCCTGCCTCCGGCGGGGCTGGGCGGGTCTGCAGCCTGCGAGCTCTTCTCGGGACTTTCTCCGTCCCTTTGTTCTGCGAACGGCCGGCAGTGTGTTCCGGCCGGTTAATTTTCTCTCTTTTGGTCTCCCACAGTTCAAGTTGGCACCTCACAGAAGCTCCCTCCGATTGTCCTCAGGGCACTCAGGCCCGGACCCTAGCCCAAGCAAGGCCCCCTAAGACTCCCTTCCCGGGACGGGTCTCCGTCCTTAGCTCTTTTGTCTAACTTTTTATCTTTTATATTTTGTCCTACCTCCTTTCGAAGACAATGGTCTGCTTTTCTGGGCGCCTGATGACCTCAGCTAGCGATCAGAAGTTGTTTTGTGAAGTTTGCTCTGCATTCAGTTATTCTTTTGATGAATTTGTAGGAGAGAAAGTGGTCTCCCCGTCCTACTCCTCCGCCATCTTGGCTCCTCCCCCCCTCTTTATCTTTCTTAATCTTCAACTTATTAGCGTAGATTTAGTGTCCATGCAACTATATAATATAGACCAAACTATGAAATAACACTACAAATTTATATTTTATTTAAACCATACATCTCTGAAAATACATATTATTAACGTCAATATGTATGTGTGGAACCCAAAGGAATGTAGTCAGATTCATACAAGTACAATATAAAAAGCTTGATCTTACTATTTTATAAGTCCATTATATCCTAGCCACCTCCTAAATCTATGACCTCCTATCCTCACACTTGAAACTCAGTGATTAACAAATGACTTGAATTTTTTTCTCTTCTTTAGAGGAAAAATTCTAGAATCTTAATTATATCCAAACAGTATGTACTACCCCTGCATACAAGCTTTTTTATCTCCATCTATATGTCCTTTGAAATATGTATCTTACAAGTTAGTTTGGTTACAATTGGAGCATTCTCCTGTCAGTGAAGTTTCCTCTTTACTTGAAAATCATTCTCCTACTGATGTCTAAATACTCTTTCCTAGTTTTTCTTCCCACCACTCCATTAGTACAATCATCTCTTTCAGAGATTCCTATTACACAGTCTTACCATTACACAGTTATTTCTCAAAGCTTCCCATTTTATAGATATACTCTTATTGGGTTATCTCATTAACTACAATCAGGGATTCAAATGCTTACTACTAACTCACACTTTTCCTCCTCCTCTCTAGATTCACATTCTGATTGCTTAGGGATAGCAAAACTATTACATCAAAAGCCAAATACAATCACATCTTCCATAATTTCTTGTGCTTTTGTGTTTCCTACTCAATAAACATAACCATGTACTCGTAGCCAAGTCCTACAGCTTAGAGTTATCTTTGACTTCTTCCTTTCCCATTTATTTTCTTATTATATTAAATTAGTATCATAAAGCTGTTTAATGTAACAACAACTCCTCTTTGTATTAAGGGTTCAGTGGTAACACTGCCGTCCAGGAGATTTCGCTCTATAGGTGATGAGACATATGTTAAACAAATAATTTCACACATACTCACATGAATACCATGAAAATAAGCTATGTTATAAATCTAGACCACTATATTTAAAATAAAATGCCTTCTCATATTAAAAAAAAATAAACAAAACAACAATTTAGAATGAGAGGTACAATATTGCAGGACAGCAAATAATGAAACATTCAACCTATTAGAGGAGATCAGGAAAGGCTTTTTTAGAGGAAGAGAAACTTGAGCCAAGATCTAAAGCATAAGTTTTAAATTTACTGATTGTGGGATGGAAAAGAGAGACTTCTAGGCAGGGAATTTTAAGTATAAAGGCTGTCAGGTCAGAGAAAACATAGAAAGTAAGAGAAACTAAAGGAGGGCCAGAGTTACTAGAGGGAAAGAAGCCTGGGAAAGTGTGATGACAGATTAGGAAGAGGAGAATAAAGGAGCAGAACATGAATATAAAATGGAACTTATCAAGATTCTGTGAGAACAGTAAACTACTTGCAGGTTTTAGGCAAGGAGGTAATATAATCATGCTTTTCAAAACATCCTTACATATAGTTAACAACTATGTTTATTTCTATTTACATTTAAATATCACTTGCATTTGTCCCCTCATTCTTTGTCATTGCCCTTCTCATTCTTGTTGCAATAGTATCCTACCTTATTTTCCTGTCTCTATTCTTCCTCTGCCAAGGCATCTCCTTATTGTCCTTGGGGAAATGACTAAATGTCACTCTTTACATAGAGTAGTTGTGTGTAGAACTTTCTAAATTATATCAATCCATGGAGAAGTTTTGAAAGAAAGGATTTCATCAAGTTCACAGTCAACATAAATTTGAGATGTGCCCCATAATATATCCCTTACTTGGTAGTTAACAGTGCAAATCCTGCAGAAATGACTTTAATTACTTTTGTTTAATCAAGTGTTTCCCAAGGTCAATTGACCTGGTCTGTTACTGAACCAATTTTGGGTCTGCTTGCTGTACATGCAGAAAAACCAATCTACTGATACCAGGTTGTGACAAAGAAAAGTACAGCATTTATCACAAGGCCAAACAAGGAGGATGGGCGGCTCATGCTCAGAAGATTAAAAACTTCATGATTCTTTTGAGCATGAGCTCTCAGGAAAGGGTTTTTAAACACATGTTAGAAAGAGGGTTTTGGGGTGCATGACCAGCTCATACTTAATCTCTGATTGGTTAATGGTGAGGTAACAGGATGATGTTTTGGGAATCTCAATTATCAACCTGCTGATTCCAACTGATGATCCGGGATCTAAATGTTGGTGGTCAGCATTCGGTTAACTTCCTCCCTGGTGGGGACTTCAGTACCTGCAAAACAACTTATGGATGTGGCTCAGGATATTGTCTATAAACTTTGAGCAGGGATTGAATGTCTTTGACTTTGTTTTATGACTAAACCATTATCATTTTGTCTTGCTTGACTGTTGTCCTTTGTATCTGCATTTTCTCACTTCACTTATTAAATCTGATCATTGGAAATCAGAGAAGGTTTAGGGGGCAAAAGTTTTTCACAAAAAAGGGTGGGTATATGGGGTTAGAGATCTGTTCCTAGGAAGGTCCCATATGGTCCTGGTCAGTTTCAAGTCCTCCTTTTTCTCCTATTAAGAATTACTAACATCTTTCAATACCAATACTCTTTGAAACTTATTTTGAATCATTTCCTACAGCATGAAGACTAAACTCCCCAATAAGACATTCAGGGTTCTACTTTAATGATTTGCTTCTTCTTTCGATTATAGTTTCACTCACAACACATGTTCAGTTACTGAGCTGTAGAACTATCCATAGTCCCCTGAACTTCCCCTATGCTATTTCACAATATATTTTTCTTCAAAATGCTCCTGTTATTTTGTACTTGGCTAGCCTCTATTCCAAACAATTCAGTTGCCAAGTTCATTGAGATTCCTTCCCTTATATTCAATCAGACTTAAGGATTTTCCTCTTGGGCATATACTTATTTTAAATTCATTACACTTTGTTGCTTGCTCCTAAAAATCTAATAATAAAGAGTAAACTCTCTCAGGGCCAAGACTACTCTTCTTTTCTTTGTATCCTCATTTATTAGCATTGTGTCTGGAATAAAAATAAGTTGCAAAACAAATGTCTATTAAATAAATAAACAAATGCAAAGACCCAAACCATGACTAATAGCACATTAAGGAGACATAAGGCAAAGTTCCATTCCTCAATAAGCCTGTAATCTAATGAGAGTGAAAGACTAATGACTGTAGCAAACAGAAGATTAAGGAAAATCCTTTGAGGAAAGTCTGAACTTCATATATGGCTGGATGAACTGGAGGAAGATCCCTGGAGTTCAGTTCAGTTCAGTTCAGTCGTTCAGCCATGTCTGACTCTCTGTGACCCCATGGACCACAGCACGTGAGGCCTCCCTGTCCATCGCCAACTCCTGGAGTTTATTCAAACTCATGTCCATTGAGTCGGTGATGACATCAAACCATCGCATCCTCTGTCCCCTTCTCCTCCTGTCTTCAATCTTTCCCAGCATCAGGGTCTTTTCAAATGAGTCAGTTCTTTGCATTAGGTGGCCAAAGTACTGGAGTTTCAGCTTCAGCATCAGTCCTTCCAATGAATATTCAGGACTGATTTCCCTGGAGTAGGTATTATTTTTAAAAAGGCCTTATGTCAAATAGATTCAAGGGATTAGATCTGATAGACAGAGTGCCTGAAGAACTATGGACAGAGGTTCGTGACATTGTATAAGAAGCATTGATCAAGACAATCCTCAAGAAAAAAATGCAAAAAGGCAAAATGGTTGTCTGAGGAGGCCTTACAAATAGCTGAGAAAAAAAGAGAAGCTAAAGGCAAAGGAGAAAAGGAAAGATATACCCATTTGAATGTAGAGTTCCAAAGAATAGTAAGGAGAGATAAGAAAGCCTTCCTCAGTGATCAGTGCACAGAAATAGAGGAAAATAACAAAATGGGAAAGACTAGAGATCTCTTCAAGAAAATTAGAGATACCAAGGGAACATTTCACACAAAGATGGGAACAATAAAAGGCAGAAATAGTATGGACTTAAAAGAAGCAGAAGATATTAAGAAGAGGTGGCAAGAATAACAGCAGAACTGTTGAAAAAAGATCTTCATGACCCAGACAACCACAATGGTGTCATCACTCACCTAGAGCCAGACATCCTGGAATGAGAAGTCAAGTGGACCTTAGGAAGCATCTCTACAAATGAAGCTAGTGTAGGTGATGGAATTCCAGTTAAGCTATTTCAAACCCTAAAAGATGATGCTGTGAAAGTGCTACACTCAATATGCCAGCAAATTTGGAAAACCCAGCAGTGGCCACAAGACCGGAAAAGGTCAGTTTTCACTCCATTCCCAAAGAAAGGCAATGCCAAAGAATGCTCAACCTACTGCACAATTGTACTCATCTCACATGCGAGCAAAATAATGCTCAAAATTCTCCAAGCCAGGCTTTAAGAGTACGTGAACCATGAACCTCCAGATGTACAAGCTGGTAATAGAAGAGGCAGAGGAACCAGAGATCAAATTGCCAACATCTGTTGATCATCAAAAGAGCAAGAGAGTTCCAGAAAAATATCTACTTCTGCTTTGTTGACTATGCCAAAGCCTTTGACTGTATGGGTCACAATAAACTGTGGGAAATTCTTAAAGCGATGGGAATACCAGACCACCTGATCTGCCTCCTGAGAAATCTGTATGCAGGTCAGGAAGCAACAGTTAGAACTGGACATGCAACAACAGACTGGTTCCAAATCAGGAAAGGAGTACATCAAGGCTGTATATATTGTCACCCTGCTTATTTAACTTATATGCAGAGTACATTATGTGAAATGCCTGGCTGGAGGAAGATCAGGCTGGAATCAAGATTGCCAGGAGAAATATCAATAACCTCAGATATGCAGATGACAAGACCCTTATGGCAGAAAGCGAAGAAGAAAAAACAGCCTCTTGATGAAAGTGAAAGAGGAGAGTGAAAAAATTGGCTTAAAGCTCAACATTCAGAAAACTAAGATCATGGCATCTAGTCCCATCACTTCATGCCAAATAGATGGGAAAACAATGGAAACTGTGACAGACTTTATTTTGGGGGGGCTCCAAAATCACTGCAGATGGTGACTGCAGTCATGAAATTAAAAGACACTTACTCCTTGGAAGAAAAGCTATGACCAAACTAGTCAGCATATTAAAATGCAAAGACATTCCTTTACCAACAAAGGTTCATCTAGTCAAGGCTATGGTTTTTTCCAGTAGTCATGTGTGTATGTGAGAGTTGGACCATAACGAAAGATGAGTGCTGATGAATTGATGCCTTTGAACTGTGGTGTTGGAGAAGACTCTTGAGAATCCCTTGTACTGAAAGGAGATCCAACCAGTCAATCCTAATGGAAATCAGTCCTGAATATTCTTTGGAAGGACTGATGCTGAAGCTGAAACTCCAATATTTTGGCCACCTGATGTGAAGAAGTGACTCATTTGAAAAGATCTTGATGCTAGGATAGATTGAAGGTGGAAGGAGAAGGGGAAGGCAGAGCTTGAGATGGTTGGATGGCATCACCAACTCAATGGACATGAGTTTGAGTAAACTCTGGGAGCTGGTGATGGACACGGAAGCCTGGCGTGCTGTGGTCCATGGGGTTGCAAAGAGTTGGACATTACTGAGTGACTGAACTGAACTGAACATCCTACAGTATCATTGCAGAAGAAAGATGGATATTCTGTGTGGACTGGGATGTGCAAAGTTATGTATCCCCAGTATACAAAATCTACCCCAGTTTATGTGGTGTACAGGTACAGGATTTCTTTTCAGAATCAGAATTATATGTTTTATGATGATGATGAACCTAGGAGGAATGCGAAAATGGGACTATGATGAATATTAAATTTTAAAAAGAGTCAACCAACAGGATTGACTTTAGAAGAGCCTGGGCATGAGTAGACTAGTTAGAATGCATATAACAACATTCTAGGTCAGGGAATGACAAAAGTTTTCTATGAAAGGCCAGACAGCAAACAGTTTTATCTTGGCAGGCAGGTCACAGCGTCTCTGTCACAACTACTCAACTCTGTTGGTAAAGAGCAAAAGCAGTCACAGACAAAGTGAAATGAATGAGCATGTCTATGCTCCAATAAAACTTTACTTACATAGGAAATAGCAGCCTGGGTTTTTCTTGGAGACCACAGCTTATAAGGTGAAAGTTAACAGATGTCTGAACTCACCTAGCATTGCCAATGGAAATGAAGGCATGCCTTAAGGAAACCATAGAAATGGAATATATAACATTTTTCTCCATGCATGTGGGTGGCAAAGAAGGAAAAGGCTTAAAAACGATACAAACAGTTGAGACTCAGTCACTGGAAGGCTGATGGTGGCTCAGACAGAAATAGGCATGTAAAGAAAAAGGCTATTTGGAGAGCAAAGATGATTATAATGATGAAGCCAGTTAACAGAGGAAAGCTGCACAGTGATAGGAGCAGTCAGTTCCATTAAACTGTGAACAATACTGAAAACTCCAAAGTCTGTACTTGGCAATGAGTTTTCATAAATTTGTTCCAACTTTTCAATTTTCACATTATAAATAATGAAGAAGTATATGAGTTTCCTTAATAGTACAGCATGACTGATGTGGTTTTCTTAGCATTCTATACAGAATGCATTGCTCTTTCACCCACTCATCTGGGATATAAAACAAAGTGTGCTATTATAGAAAGCATTTATTTTAGAAATAATAATCTATTTTTGCTATAAATAAGTCTACAATGTATGTTGCTTGACAAATGTGACCTTATTCTTTTTTCTTTATTCAGGACTTTAAGAGGATTTAATTTTGAAGGTAAGCAGTCAAACTAAAATAAGATTAACTATAAACTATTTTTCTCCATTTCTTTTCCTGAACAGGCAAATGTTACTATGCATTTCAATTAGAAATGTACTTGTCAGGTGGGAAGGAAGAAGGAATATAATGAGTCAGCAATGGAAGAGGACAGACTTCTTTACCGAGCCTGCTTCCTGAAGAAAAAAAAAAAAAATCTAGAAATGAATTATTCAAAGCCAAACTGAAACTAGTCAGCAACAATGAAATAGGGTTCAATACACCTGAAACCTGTTTGAGGGAATGAGCTTAACTTCTACTTCTTAAATTTCTATAACATTTCCTTGTTAAAACCAGAGTCAAAAAATATTCTACTTCATTTTAAGGGGCCTTTGAACATTGCTATTGTTATTCTCTATGGCACGAAAGCTTTTCCTTTGTTAAAAACTGTGATCCTAGCTGTAACATCATATACCTGGGACTCAGCTGCTCATGGCTTTTAAAAATTTTCTGTCTCTTATTTTCTCCATTACCTTTTAACCCCATTTTTAGTAACCTCTCTCAAAGATCTATTGGGACTTTAGAAACAATACAGGAGTCCTATCCCAAGTGGGAACATTGATCCAGAATGTTTTCCTCCTATTGTGAGTCAAACTGAATGCCCTCTTCAGATAAAAACCTGTTATATATTAAACACTCCAATTAAAATCTGTTCGCTTGGGATTTTTAAAGAAAAATTATAAAAGGCTGCTTGCTATGCATTTAAAAATCTATTCCTGGACATGTGTAGTGATATTCAAAACACCACTTGCCTATGTCTCCTCTTGTCTTGTTCTATTAAATGAAATAAAATGAATCATTTAGCAAATTTGGAGTGATGCTAGGTTATAACTTATTCTATTATTCTACAGACAGATCTGAATGTATCTGATATATCATATTAACTACACTAAGGAAATATTTAAAACTGAAAAAGGCAATGAAAATAATGGCCATATGTGCTGGGAGAATGGGTCTGCTGACATCTGATAGGTTTCTTACATAAATACATGTCTTCCATGTTGTCCTAAATCTGATGATGTTTTCAGGGCAACTGAAAATACAGTCAACTTTAAATTCAAAATGAAAAACAATACCCGATGCTAGGATGCAGTGTTTAAGATTTTCAAATTAGGTAAATTATATAAATGACTCAAAAGACTTGAAGTATAAACAAATTATACAAAATACAATAACAATCATCAACTGGGATATGAACACCCTTGGGAGGGTCAGGAGATTTTTCCAATTGGTATATGTGCAGAGGTAGTTTTAAGGAAATCAGTCTCCAGGTTTTCAATCTCTATATGTACAGGCCTATCTCATTTTCTTGTGCTTCATCGCTATTGTGCTATTTACATACTGAAGGTTTGTGGCAACCTTGATTCATGCCAGTCTATCAGTGCCATTTTCCCAACAGCATTTGCTCACTTCATGACTCTGAAATTACATTTTGGTAATTCTGATGGTATTTCAAACTTTTTCATTATTATTATTTTTATATATTTTGTGATGATCTGTGATCAGTGACCTTTGATGTTACTGTCATAACTAATTTAGCACATCACAAAATGAGCCAATATTAGACGTAATTCATAAATATTGTGTATATTCTGACTGCTACACTGACCAGCCATTCCCCTGTATCTCTCCCTCTCCTTGGGCCCCCCTATCCCCTGAGTCACAAGAATATTCAAAGTATGTCAGTTAGTAAGCCTACAAAGGATTGTACATGTTCAAGTGAAAGGAAGAGTCACATGTCTCTTGCTTTAAATCAAAAGCTAGAGATGATGAGGTTTAGTGAGAAAGATGTATCTAAAGCCAACATAGGAAGAAAGCTAAGCCTCTTGCACCAAACAGCAAAGCTGTGAGTGCAAAGGAAAAGTTCTTGAAGAAAAAAGTGCTACTCTAGTGATAACATGAATAATAAGGCGAAACAGCCTTGTTGCTGATATGGAGAAATTGTGAGCGGCTAGAAGAGAAGGCCAAACCAGTCACAACATTCCTTCAGCCAAAGCCTAATCCAGAGCAAGGCCCTAACTCTCTTCAACCCTACAAAGCCTGAGAGAGGCGATGAAGCTGCAGAAGTAAAGTTTAAGGCTAGTAGAGACTGATTTAAGAACAGAGACCATCTCCATAACATCGAAGAGCAAGGTGGAGTAGCAAATGCTGATGTAGAAGTAGCAGCTAATTATCCAGATCTAACTAAGATAATTAATGAAAGTGGCTACACTAAACAACAGATTTTTGATGCAAGTGAAACTCCTATTGGAAGGAGATTTCATCTTGGGCTTTTGTAACTAAAGAGAAGCCAATGCCTGGCTTCAAATCAAACGACAGGCTGGCTCTCTTGTTAGGGGTTCATGAAGTTGATGACTTCTCATTGTTCATTTACCATTCCAAATATCTCAGAATCCTTAAGAATTATGCTAACCCTACTCTGCCTGTCTTCTTTAAATGGAGCTGTTGTATCCGGATCGCGGAATCCCACCAAACACCACAGGAGCCGCGGATCGATGCAAAAACAGTGAGGAACTTTATTGCAAGCTCGAGCAGGGAGGGACTCTCTTCACGCAATGGGGAAGGAGCCCCGAGTGAAAGCGGTGAATCTTTTTTATACTGTATAGCAGGGGAAGCGGGATGGGAAGCTTAAGGGGGTTGGTTAATTCTTCAACTAAGGGTGTCTTGTTAGCTACTGATTGGTAGGTTAGAGTAGGGGCGGGGGGGTGAGGGACTTCCTGTCCTCCCCTGATTGGCTCGTTGAGTTTCTTTGTCTTAAAGTTTCGTTTTCTCTCCTCGGGAGGGGGTTTTACTCAAAATGGCGGTGTTATGTTTTCTCTCCTCAGGAGGGGGTTTCACATTTCACAGAGCAACAAAGCCTAAATGACAGCAATCTGTTTGCATGGTCTACTGAACATTTTAAGCCCACTGATAGGACTTAATGATAAAAAATATATATATTTCCTTCAAATACAGCTGCTCACTGAGAGTGCACCTGGTTACTAAAAATCTCTGGTAAAGATGTACAATAAGATTAATGTTGCTTTCATGCCTGCTAACTAACACAACATCTTTTCTTCAACCCATGAATCAAGGAGTAGTTTTGACGTTCAAGTCTTATTATTTAAGAAATAAATTTGTAAGACAATTGCTGCTATACATAGTGATTTTCTGATGGGCAAAGTCAATCAACAACCCTCTGGGAAGAATTCAGTATTCTAGATGCCATTAAGAACATTCATGATTCATGGAAAAATTCGAAGTATCAATGTACACAGGAGTCTGGAAGAAGTTGATTCTAAGCCTCATGGATGTCTTGAAGGAGCTCAAGACTTCAGTGGAAGAAGTAACTGCAGATGTGGTAGGAACAGCAAGAGAATTAGAATTAGAAGTGGAGCCTGAAGATATGACTGAATTCTGCCATCTCATGATAAAACCTTAGCAGATGAACAAAGAAAGTGGTTTCTTGAGATGGCAACTACTCCTGAAGAATATGCTCTGAAGACTGTTGAAATGAAAACAAGGGATTTAGAATATTATATATACTTGGTTGATAAAACAGTGGCAGGGTTTGAGAGGGCTGACTCCAATTTTATAAGTTCTGTTGTAAATAAAATGCTACCCAACAGCATTGCATGCTAGAGAGAAATACTATGTAAAAAAGGAAGGTCAATTGATGTGGCAAATTTCACTGTTGTCTTGTTTTAATAAATTGCTGCAGCTACCCTGTCAGCAAACGCCACCCTAATTAGTCAGCAGCCATTAACACAAGCAAAGCTGAAGACTCAGATGATAGTTGGCATTTTTTAGTAATAAAGTGTCTTTTCATTAAGCCATGTACATTGTTTTAGACATAATGCTATTTCACACAATAGACTATGGCATAATATAAACATTACTTTTGCACGCACTGGGAAACAAACAAACAAAAAAAACTGTGACTCACTTTATGTTATGAGACACTCCTTCTACTGCGGTAGCCTGGAACCAGATCTGTAATATCTCCCAGGTATAGGCAACTGTATTTTTTTCTAATAGGTGAGACAGTTGATGATGCATCTTTTTTCCCACCTTCCTTTTTACAGTTGCCATGCTCTCATCTTACAAAAGAAAGGTAAATCTCTTACAAATTCTGGATTTTGCAGCAATTATTTTTACTTAATGATTTCAACTCAGTTCTCATTAAATAATACACTGTCCCTGAGGGGAAAAAGCACTGTGCCATTAGGCATCAATCTCACAGCAAGGCTCCAGTGCTTTATCTATCCATGTATCTAATATCATTCAATCATCTATGTATCTCAAAATTAAAATTCAGAAGTGAGATTATTGTTGAGATATTTACTTAAGGTTGGAAAATTAAGGCAGCCTTTTTCTAACAGGAAGTAAAAATGATCTTGCTGTCTTGTTTAACAGCAGGCCTGACTTTAGGAATTAAGTTATATGTCAGATATTTCCCATTAACTGAACAATCCAAAATATCAGCCCCAAGATGGCAAAGTACATGATACTTCTACAGCATTTTATCCAAAACTTACTCAATGATATTTTAATTTTTTCAAACCCTTCTGTGTACAGCTGGTTAAAAACAGTGCCTCTAAGTGAAAAAGAAACAGGGATAAGTTACAGTTACTTGATATGTCTGGTTAAAGAATTTTTTTTGGAGTAGCAGAAATTAAGAAAATAAACGATAAGAAAGTTTATTTCAAATCACAAGAGTTTCAATCATTTGTTTTCACTTAAAATGAATAAAAAAACTAATTGATGTGTCAGATGTTTGTCATAAAGAAATATTAACTAACTGGTGTTCTTAATCAGCATCAACCAATACGGTCTTACAGCAGTTTTTTGAGGGGATAAAGGGGCACTGAAAAAAATTAGGAAAATCTCATAAATTATCTAATTAATTTGATTACTATAGACAACCTAGAGAATTCAACTACAATAAATATATTTTTTTAAAACTTCTTTTTTTTTTTTTTTTACTGATTTGCCACAATGATTCAGATACATTTAAAATTTATTTGTTTAGATTTTCTTGTATTGGCAATTCTCATTATTCCAAAAACCACAAAGATCAGAATTTGTTCATTTGGACCAAATAACCTTAAAGATTTTTTACAGCGTAAAGTCAATGTTCTATAGTTTTCAGCACATAATAAATTTATCTGAAGCTTCCTAATAGAAATTTTATGAGAAAACATTTTAGAACTTTAACAATAATATTCTAGACAAAGCATACCCATCCCTCTATTTACTTAGAAAAATCAAATGGTACAACCATTTTTGCTAAAACTTACTGGTTAGAACAGTGTTTTCCAAAATTCAGAATGTATACATAAGATGGTTTTAACTGGGAGAAAGGCAGAAAACAAAGTAGCATTGAATCATGTAACTATTTCTTTATCAATTTTCTTTCAACCTTTAATTCATGAAGGAGAAAAATCAGTTTGTTGCCAGTATGCTTGAACTTTGTTCTAACACTTTTCATTCTTCCTTACCATGAGACAGAATTTAACTAAAATTTAATACTACTGAAATATTTTCACTATTGTAATAAAATATAGCTGTTAAGTCTTTGTACTTTGAAGGCAGACAATCCTTATCCAATTGCTGGCTTTACTACTTACTAGCTTGATGACCCCAGGTAAGTTTCTCAACCTCTTTGTGCTTCAGTTTTACTCATATATGTTCATATCTACCTTTGAGGGTGTTAGACTATAATGAGATAACATTTATTCACGTAAAGTATCTCAAAAACTTATTTTCTGTCACATGCCATAAGCTGAAAGTTGTTAATTACTGATTATTTTTTCATATTACTTTGTGTTAATTTCAGGTGATATTGGTTTCCCATTTACAGAAGTATAAAAGTATAATGATTAAAAGAAATATTTAATAAATAATTGAATACCGATATTGGTATATTATAAAAATAACTCCTACTTCCAGCTAGGAAGAAGTATCTTGTGGCACTAAAATGTCCAGCCCTGTGGAAACCTAGAAAATCTGAGTAAAGTACCACAATATCCTGTTTGAAAAGTTTTGGAAGATGCCAAGACAACCATTCCGATTTAAATTGCAGAAAGTAGGGAAAACCACTAGATCATTCAATGTGACCTAAATCAAATCCCTTACAATTATACAGTGGAAGTGAGAAATAGACTTAAGGGACTAGATCTGATAGAAAGAGTGCCTGATGAACTATGGATGGAGGTTAGTGATATTGCATAGGAGATAGGGATCGAGACCATCCTCAAGAAAAAGATATGCAAAAAGCAAAATGGCTGTCTGAGGAGGCCTTACAAATAGCTGTGAAAAGAAAAGTGAAAAGCAGAGGAGAAAACAAAAGATATACCCATTTGAATTCAGAGTTCCAAGGAACAGCAAAGAGAGATAAGAAAGCCTTCTTCAGTGATCAGTGCAAAGAAATAGAGGAAAACATCAGAATGGGAACGACTAGAGATCTCTTCAAGAAAATTAGAAATAACAAGGGAACATTTCATACAAAGATAGGCACAATAAAGGACAGAGATGGTATGGACCCAACAGAAGCAGAGTATATCAAGAAGAGGTGGCAAAATACACAGAAAAACTGTACACAAAGATCTTCATGACCCAGATAATCATGATGGTATGATCACTCACCTAGAGACAGACACCCTGGAATGCAAAGTCAAGCGGGCCTTAGGAAGCATCACTACTAACAAAGCTAGTGCAGGGGATCAAATTCCAGTTAAGCTATTTCAAATTCTAAAAGATGATGCTATGAAAGTGCTATACCAATACGCCAGCAAATTTGGAAAACAGCAGTGGCCACAGGACTGGAAAAGGTCAGTTTTCATTCCAATCCCAAAGAAAGGCAATGCCAAAGAATACTCAAACTACCACACAATTGCACTCATCTCACACACTAGTAAAGAAATGCTCAAAATTCTCCAAGCCAGGCTTCAGCAACACGTGAACCGTGAACTTCCAGATGTTCAAGCTGGTTTTAGAAAAGGCAGAGGAACCAGAGATCAAATTGCCAACATCCACTGCATCATCAAAAAAGCAAGAGAGTTCCAGAAAAACATCTACTTCTGCTTTATTGACTATGCCAAAGCCTTTGACTGTGTGAAATAAAACAAACTGTGGAAAATTCTGAAAGAGATGGGAATACCAGACCACTTTACCTGTCTCCTGAGAAATCTGTATGCAGGTCAGGAAGCAACAGTTAGAACTGGACATGGACCAACAGACTGGTTCCAAACAGGAAAAGGAGTACATCAAGGCTGTATATTGTCACCCTGCTTATTTAACTTATATGCATAGTACATCATGAGAAACACTGGGCTGGAGGAAGCACAAGCTGGAATCAAGATTGCCGGGAGAAATATCCATAACTTCAGATATGCAGATGACACCACCCTTATATGGCAGAAAGTGAAGAAGAACTAAACAGCCTCTTGATGAAAGTGAAAAAGGAGAATGAAAAAGTTGGCTTAAAGCTCAACATTCAGAAAACTAAGATTATGGCATCCGGTCCCATCACTTCATGCCAAATAGATGGGGAAACAGTGGAAACAGTGGCAGACTTTATTTTTCTGGGCTCCAAAATCACTGTCAATGATGATTGCAGCCATGAAATTAAAAGACGCTTACTCCTTGGAAGGAAAGTTATGACCAACCTAGACAACATATTAAAAAGCAGAGACATTACTTTGCCAACAAAGGTCTGTCTAGTCAAGGCTATGGCTTTTCCAGTAGTCATGTATGGATGTGAGAGCTGAGCGCCAAAGAATTAATGCTTTTGAACTGTGGTGTTGGAGAAGACTCTTGAGTCCCTTGGACTGCAAGGAGATCAAACCAGTCCATCCTTAAGGAAATCAGTCCTGAATGTTCATTGGAAGGACTGATATTGAAGCTGAAACTCCAATACTTTAGCCACGTGATGCAAAGAACTGACTCATTTGAAAATACCCTGATGCTGGGAAAGATTAAAAGCAGGAGATGGGGACGACCAAGGATGAGATGGTTGGATGACATCATTCCCTCAATGGACATGAGGTTGGGTAAACTCTGGGAGTTGGTGGTGGACAGGGAGGCCTGGTGTGCTCTGGTCCATGGGGTTGCAGAGTTGGACACAACTGAGCAACTGAACTAAACTGAACTGAAGACAACCATGCCAAGAGAAGCTTAAGATTCCACAGACAAGGAAACCATGGAGAAATTAGTCATCATCCTTCATGTTGCTCTTCTTCTTAGGACATTTGCCAATCTTTGCCTTTGTGTGAAAAGAAAACACAGTCAAAGGGCCCTAGGAAGGCAACAGAGAATCTAGAAGAACAACTGGAGATACCAAATGGCTGGACAGACAAAATCTGTGTTCAAGGCTGCCAATACAGGGCAAGATCTAGAGAGGAGGTAGGCTCAGGGAAGTGAACTTGATATTGTTGTTACTGTTTGCATTTTATCAGCATTTGCTGAATTTTAAAGCTTGCAAGAAAGAGGCTAAGAAAATGTGAAAAAAAAACACACAAAAAAACAAAAAACACTACTCTACAGGTTTCAACACTCAGAGATCACACATTCCATCAAGCCTCCAGTTTGCGGTGCTGGATGGGGCTCTGCAGGCAAGAATATGAGATCTGTACTTCCAAGATAGGAGGGGTCCAACGCAAGCAACTTTCCACCAGGTGGCCAGTTGGTTTCCTTGAAAACTCATAACTTATTCGGAGCTCTATTTTGATCTCTTTCACTGGCAGGTAGGAAATTCAGAGGGGACAGTGGTCATATTGGCCTGAGAATATATTGTTTGGTGTAGTCTCCACTTCTGACACCATGTCTGCTCTGTACAGGGGCCCACTGAGCCAGTTTGGCAGTTGACCATTAACAAAATCTACCTAATGTCTATTGACTAAGTCATTTTTCTCCTTGGTTTTTCTACCTCTTCTCTGAGTGTTATACTCTGGTGGGTGTTAACACGTGATACAAAAATGTTCCCACTTTGCGCCTATATCCATCCATCAAACAACTTGTCTCGGTGGCAGATTTCCTCATTCAATTTTACAGTTTTTTCCTTTCAGGACTTTGACCAACTAATCAGATCATTACCATTGTACAAAGATCTGCATATAGTCTTGCCTAGGGCTACTTCTGCTTCCAGTGGAAGTATGACAGGTGAATCACTTGCAGATTTGCCTACTAGAAGATTTTTCCTGTTCTCTGTCTTCCAACTCATTCCCAGAAAATTGTTGTAATGCAGACACCATCTAGTTTTGCTTGTATCCACACACAAGAATAATCCACCCATTAAGCAGGTAGGATTTTCCTCTTCTTTTTCAGCTAGTCATAGGTATAGTCCATATTGTCACAGGTACAGGTGAAGGTTGAGTATGGATATAGTCAGAGTGGGTGGTATGGAGATCTGGGCTACCTGCTATCTGCTCATTCATGCCCACTTATCCTTCTCAGATTGATCCTTGATGTCCCATTTAAACCTGAGCTAGTAATGAACTGCTGCTGGCCCTGTTGGACTGTGTGACTGAACCTGTCTGATAAGCCCTGCCATAATGGGTATGTCTGGATGCATGTTCATTTGCAGCCCCATAGACAGCCTTCATTTTCTACCAGGGCTCAATAGCATCCCAAGAGCTGTTTCCTGAAAAATATATAATTTTCTAATGCAGATCACATGGCCTTGCACTCAAGCCTCAAGGAACTGCATTATGATTCTCATTGACTCTTGAAAATACTTGTATCTTTTCATCACTGAAATCTCTAACTCCATAAAGTCTGCCAGATACTGTGATCCAAGCCACAGGCTGCTTGCATTACAGCCAGGACCTGCTGTGAAGCCTTTTTTCTTTTTCTTTCCTTTTTTTCAGAAACCCACTCAAGCCTAACAGTCTTCTGAGCCTCCAAGTATAAGGGCCAAAACAGTAATTCCAAGAGTGCAGTGTGCTGCCTTTAGAATTCTTTGAGGCTTTCCAGCCATTAGGCTCAGTGTGTGTGTGTGTGTGTGTGTGTGTGTGTGTGTGTGTGTGTGTGTGTGTGTGTGTGTGTGTGTGTGTGTGTGTGTGTGTGTGTGTGTGTGTGTGTGTGTGTGTGTATAGGGGATGCAAAAATGAAGCAATCTTACTCTTACTGTGTGTGTGTGTGTATAGGGGATGCAAAAATGAAGCAATCTTACTCTTACTGTCCATACTATACATGGTCAAATTAACAGTAATTCCAAGAGTGCAGTGTGCTGCCTTTAGAATTCTTTGAGGCTTTCCAGCCATTAGGCTCAGAGTGTGTGTGTGTGTGTGTGTGTGTGTAGGGGATGCAAAAATGAAGCAATCTTACTCTTACTGTCCATACTATACATGGTCAAATTAACTTTCATAGTCCAAGAGTGTGTGTGTGTGTGTGTGTGTGTGTGTGTGTGTGTGTGTGTGTGTGTGTGTGTGTGTGTGTGTGTGTGTGTAGGGGATGCAAAAATGAAGCAATCTTACTCTTACTGTCCATACTATACATGGTCAAATTAACTTTCATAGTCCACCATATTTTCCCTCTGCATTACATCAATGTAACTAAGAAATAACCAAATAAACCCATTTTCCTTATAGCACTGCCCCAACCCCAGTCCCACCCCGCATAGCCATCATTCAAATTACTGGATTACCACACCAAAAGTGGTATTCCCTTCCATTAGGGAATCTCCTTAAGACACCACCAGAGAAAGAGTAAGCAATGGGTCACCAGTTTTTGTTCCATTGGTTTTTCCCTTTAAGGTTGGGTTCTCTTTACCAGCCAGGCAACAAGTGAGCCAGACCCCAAATCCATTTTTATTCTTCTTTTCTTGGACTATTCTCAGTATAATTCTGTCATGTCATCTCAGAAGAAGATATTTATATATAATTAGACACAAATGAGATTTATTATGGTAAATGACCATTAAAGTAAAGGAGAAGGGCTTAAGAGTGGTAGAAAGAGCCTTTACAACATGCTGGCTGGTCTGACATCTATGAAGAAAGAGCAGGGAGAAACAGGATGAGATAGGAAGAGTTCATGTTATAGAACTGCTCTGAGAAAGTTGATGGAGAGATTCTGAGAATGAGTTCTCATTAAAGGAGTGACATATTGGGCAGAAATGGTCCACCTTTAGGACCCCTGACATACTCAGTCATGGTCTGGTGGTAGCCTGAAGGAAGTAGAGGAAATGAGCTAAGGAAGAAAAGAAAAATGAAGCATGATATTAAAATTGGGCAGAAAAACTTGGAGAAAATAAGCCAGAAGATAAAGTTACAGAATTTTTAAGCTGGATAAAATAATAGAAAGCCTAAAACATTTAATTTTTCAAAAAGAAAGTTAGAAACGGAAAAAGTAAGAGTGTATTCTTGGTATTTATTTCATTCATATCTCAAAAGGATTTGATGTGAACTAAAGCCAATTATCTTACAGAGTCGGAAGTAGATGGTGGAAAACATACTAGGATTGTGGTTCTATGCAGTCATTCCATACCCTTGTATGCACGCTTCTTTTATGCTCTATGTATTAAGAATTATGACAGGAAAAAATGGACAGCTCTTAATAGGAGAATAATAGAGCTAGTGTGAAAATTAATAAGATATAAGAATACACTGAACAGGAAAAAAAGATGTAAAGGTAAAAAATGATTGATACTGCTTCATGTAAACACATTGAAAATAAATCTTGGATCTATATAAAAGTATTAAATCTAAAGGAATTTTCTCACAATAAACTTAAATATGGCACAATCTACTGAATGTGCATGACAGCATAATGGGAAGGAAGATCCAAAACACAATATAGAATCCTCTTCCAGTAATGATAGCACACTTTCCATTGGACTACCCCTCCCATAGACAGTAATTATGAACATTGGACAAATGAAATAAACAACGCTGAATGCAATGGAGAGCAGTAAAAAGAAGGCATAAAGTAGGTTCATGCTATAAACTTCTAGCCTAGGTTGTGTCCTCAACTGCAATATCAGAAGATCTCTCATTATATCTAAAATGGCAACAATAATAATGGCAGTGAGAACTCTGACAATGGTAACCAGATAGAGTTTTCATGGTAAAATCTCTATCAGGACTGTGTATTAAAGTCCAGGTTCTGAAAGATGCATTAGCTGGCCATAACGGAAAGGGCAAAAGTCAGTACTGAAAATTTCTGAGTCTCAAAGAGCCTTATTAAGAGATCTTCTTCCTATGCCCGTCATGGATAATGACACTTTTCTTTCAGTTCAGAAGAATGATGAAGTGGAATTCCAACTGCAATAGTAACTGCAGTGAAGGTAAAAAAGATAGGAGTAGAATTGCCATTTCTAAGCAACACCTTGGTACACTGAGCAGGCTTGAGCTGTCCCAGTGGAGCAGCAGCAAAACTAAGCCATAAGCTAGCCAAGACTATGGATAATAAAGTTACATGTTGGACCCTTGCAAGTATTTAGGAGGGAGTTCACTGTAATTCACTGGGTTTCCTGGAGCTGTGCAGTGGAGTTCAGAGATCAGCACAATTTGAAGATAGAAGTTAACATGACTAGTTTACTCACAAACTGGAGAGGCTTATGATATGTATATCATAAGCTCAGTATATTTTATAAAGATAGTGTATATTATTCAGGGAGGCTTTTAATATTGAAGATCAATTTTGTAAAAAGAGCTCAGATCTCTAAGAATTCCCAAATAATATAATTGCAGATGTTATCACTGACATACAAGCTCTCATGTGAGTTTCATTGGTTAACAAGAGAGAAAAAAGATTTTAAAAGCAATGTTATCATTTGTGCTGCATAGGTTTAAGGAATGTTGTGGAAGTCTTTCTTTTTTGTGTTACATATTTAATCTGGAGATGAGATTAGCTAACGATATCAGGGAGGTGAATCTTGAAAATCTAAGTTTGAATGGCAGATAAAGGATGGCACTGGGAAAGTCCAGAGACAGGAACCCAAGGATACTGTATGTAGGGCAGGGCCTCTGGGATGGCAGTCAAGGTCAGCAATACATTCAAGTGCCCATGGGTAAAAAACTGTTAAGTCCAAGGAGTATGTATCTACCACTGAGGGGAACTTCAAAGACGAGGTTCACAGAGCAGAGTGCTGATTTTCAAATGATTGGTTCCCTAAATGAGAATTTTAAAAAAGAAAGGAAGGAAGGAAGTTCAGACATGGAGGTAAATGAGGACATAAAGAAGAAAAAATAAAATAAATAAATAGAAACATCTCACAAAAAGTTAAAAGCAGTAACAGCGCCTGAATGAGTTAAAGTTACAAATGGGAAAGGATCTCAGCAAATTTCCAAAGGTGAGAGAATTCCAGGTATCTAAGTAACCATGAAAATTTGTTTCTCTATGTCTATTTCATAAGAGTTTCCATGTTTTGGGGAAAATCCAACTTTCTGTTTCTTGAATATGTGATGTGTGACTTCTGAGAGTATGAGACTATTAACTGCATAAATGCTCAATTATGCCAGCTATACGAGCTGTGAGTTTTGTCATCCTAAAGATCAAATATGGATGTTAAAATAAAATTATAGACATAATGAATAAATACATTCAAGATTAAACTATTCTATATTTTCTAAACCTTCTGTGCATCTTGTTTTGCTCATTAATTGTGAATGCAGTCTTCTGTTATTCATTAGCATAGATTCCATACTGATAATCATTTTTAAAAAATATTATTATTATATTTAAAACTTTAATGCTAAAAATAGAAATGAAGGCAAACTGGATAAAATATATAAAATAAGAATGATTTAAAATATTTAAAATATCATTGTAATTAATATAATGCTTTTTAAAACATAAAAATGGAATGACCACATGAACATAGTATTATTTTAAAACACTGTTCCACACTCAACTTCTATAGGGGAACCTGAAGATTACATTTCTATGAGAGTAATGTTTCACCTTATTTGAAAATATTTTCATTTTTATAGAATGATAGAAAAAACAGATTGTTGTGAGAGAAATGAGGAAACTAGCATATTCATTCAAGAAGATGGTAATTTAAAGCCAAAACTGTTCACTGATATTTTATTGTTTAGTTGAGGCATTTGTGCCCTCTTCTACCCCTATTCTTATTCTGAGAATGTCATTTCATTGCTTACTCAGTAAGAGCACCGCAATATACTTAAATGTAAAAACCAAATGGTTTTATTGTTTGTTTTTCTGTCAAAAGCAAATGTGTTTTCCTAAGTTATCTAGCTATTTGGTTCTATTTAACTTTTCTGGATAGTATCAAACTTTGAATGAATACAAATCAATACTTTTGCAATAGGATTTTTTTTTTTTTAATCCATCCAGTATCTCAAAATGGCTGAAATTTAACCAACAGTTGTAAAAAAACTCTGCCTGCCAGACAGTTTCACATTTGGGAACTCGGCTTCACTTCACATATCCTGGCATGAGAAATAAAGTTTCCACATTCTCAGAAAACTAATGGTAATTCCACATTGCTGTTTCTCTCTGGGGGTTCACAGAGCATGTATCCCATTACAACCTCTCTCTGAGTTCATGTTCATTTAAGAACTTTTCCCCACCTTGCACTTTATTTGTATTTCTCATTCCATATTATTTTTCATGAGCTCAGTTATTTTCAAGAAGAAAAATTTCTCTCTATATTATTGTTTTGCTCATTTTGAAAATCTCTGATCTGAAATTCTCTTATGTGACGGTGTTGGCAGAGGATTTGTAAAGCCATCTCAAAATGAAGGAAGTAATGTAGAACATTAGATTTAATTTAAAAACCACTTCACTCTACAGGATCACATCCTGATTTTAGACTTCTGTTTTTATAAGTGCATTTCTACATATGAAAATATATAAATGAGAGATAAATGAATCCTAACACTCTGATTCCTCATAGATTAGAGGCTGAATTATTTGTGTTAAATGTAAAATAAGAATGAAAACAAATACATGACAATTAATAACTTTGGTTTACACATGTGAGGATAAGTATTTTGGTCTAAATAATCTGTCTGCATTGATAGGCCATTGAAAAACTGCAATAAGAATTTCTGATTTACTGTATATTATCAATACTATCACAGAGTCTGTCATTAATAGTCAATAATGATACCTAATTATAGCTTATGGATAGCAACCACAACTAGGTTAAGTGAAATAACAATTTTTAATAAATTTTTTTTGATGGTAATAACAATGAACAAAGGAGAACAACTAAATTAACCTTATTTGCATTTTTGCAAATCCAATTTAGTTTATATAAAATTGCTTAGAGAATCAGAGTATTTCCAAATACCACAATCTATTATAGATCTCAGACACACTTTGACTTAGGATAAATGAATCCTTCCATTTAACTCTTGACGTGTGCTATAAGTTGAAAAAACGAGGTTAGAGGAAAAGGTGCATTTCTGTAATAACCTTTAAATATCAAAATGAACAGAAAATGTGTAATCATTGAGGGAGGATTCTGATGACTCGATATCACTGCCAACATAGTCACTTATAAACTTAAAGAAAAAAAAAACTGCAGCAAAATTGTGAGGCAAAAAATGATGAAAACTGAACAAACTTTTTTCCCCCAAGCTTAACTCTTGGAAAATTTATATTACAGTAGACTGCATTGGCTTATTTATGCGCTCTTTAATTTACTGGGTTATTAATTCATTTTTACTCTACTCCTCTGAGAAGTTGTTGCCAATGTGTACAATATTTTTTATAGCTTGTCTTAAAGTATCAAAATCAGTATTAATAAACCCAGTATTAAAAATTTTCAGTTCGATTAAGTAGCACTGCCTGAACTATTGCAATATGAATCAATATTAAGTGTCTTTTAACTTATTTTCCTATGCATACTGCTGATGAGCTTTTTGGTAATGTCATTTATGAGCAAAATATTTATTGTTGTTGTTGTTGCTATTTTATACATAGTAAGAAGTTTCAGCAGACTTCTTCCTGGATGATAAAACTGAATTTTAATGTGGTAAATACACTAATATTTGACAAGTATAGTGTAAACACAGATAGTTTAACCTTTCAAATCAACAGAGAAGCTGTACCAAGTGACTCCTAGTAAAAAAATGCAATGGATATATAAGTCCAAAGGGGTTTCCCTGATAGCTCAGTTCGTAAAGAGTCTGCCTGCAATGCAGGAGACACTGATTTGATTCCTGGGTTGGGAAGATCTGCTGGAGAAGCGATAGGCTACCCACTCCAGTATTATTGTGCTTCCCTTGTGGCTCAGCTGGTAATGCAGGAGACCTGGGTTCGATCCCTGGGTTGGGAAGATCCCTTGGAGAAAGGAAAGGCTACCCACTCTAGTATTCTGGCCTGGAAAAATCCACGGACTGTATAGTCCATGGGGTTGCAAAGAGTCGGACACGACTGAGTGACTTTCACTTCAACTCATGTAAGTCCAAAGGTTTCACAAGAAGAGTCTCAATTGAAACTGGGCCTCCTGAGAAGTGAACTCACTTGTCCTACTACTGCCTGTCCACCTACTACCTGGATCTTCCCTTGCTGTAAGCACTGAGTACATGCATGCATGCTCAGTGGCTGTCATGTCCGACTCTTTTCGACCCCATGGACTGTAGCCCACCAGGCTTCTCTGTTCATAGAGTTTTCTAAGCAAGAATACTGGAGTAGGTTGCCATTTCCTCCTTCAGGGGATCTTCGACCCCACGTTTTCAGTGGCTTCTACGTTGGCAGGTGGATTCTTTACCACTGAGCCACTTGGGAAGCCTGTTCAGCATTAACTGATGAGATAAACAAATTAGGTTATTTTCTGTAAGTAGCAAAATATCTCTGCTTGGTTTAGGGAAAGCAAAGGAGCAAATCTGTTAATGAAAAGTAAGGGCTCTTCTGAAAAACTGAACACAATGGAAGTCAAATTCCTATTTGCTTTGTCGGGAAAGACTAGAGAAAGTCGTCCTCTGCCACATGCAGTCATGAGGGGCTTTCTCACATAATAAAACATTCTAAAAATCCCACCATTTGTGTTATAAAATTTTAGGGCTCAGGTATATTTCATCAAGGTTAGTAGTTTCAGAAAATAAGTATTACAGTAACAGATTTGCAGCTGATTGGTGAAAGCAAAAAAAGTTACTGCTACATGGATTATCTCAATTACTCCATTGTATGAAATTCCCATGTAATTTAGAAAAGGCAGAAATACTCTGACTTGCTGAATTTTATAAGATGTGATTTTATGAGGTCTGATACTTTCACAAAAGTAGGATTGCCATATTCCACACCTGGTTCAAGGGAGAACACTGTAAAGATTTATATACATTATAAACCACCATCCCCCATACTGAAAAAGCTTCTAAAATTCACCAGTTCTTCCTGCTATCACCCATCATACATCCTATGACAATACCTGTGAATTTTATCTAAAGAGATGAGAGAATCAAACCTGAAAGCTCAATCTTCACTGAAAATTTTGAAATGATTATACTGAAGGCAATCTTTTTACATGAGAATTTATCTTTGATTTCACTGTTGAAGAGTAATAAAAAAAGAACACAAAGAACTACTTTGATAGGATACCCTACTACCACATGAAGTAGTAGCAGAGAATAGAATTCCAGTCCTTAGTGAAGACTTACGTTATCAGGAAGAAATCAACGTTTCCCCACACACAACAGAGTCCTGGTACAAATGAATATAATTATAAAGGAATTCTAATTCTTCTCTAGAATCAGACTTAAGATGTAAAATGATATTTTTTATAGAACAGAATGATACATAGTATATACCTGGGAGAATTATGATTGTCTTGTGCTCCATCATGATCCTCATTGGAACACTTTGTCAAATATGACTCAGTATGTTCTATATGATACTATACATATTATGCATTATACTATATCTCTAGTCATATGTCTGAACATGCATGCTAATTCGCTTCAGTAATGTCTGACTTTTTGCAACCCTAATGGACTGTACCCTGCCAGGCTCCTCTGTCCTCTGTCTCCAATGCCCTAACATCTTTATCTACAAATATTCTTTATATTTTATTTTTATGTTGAGTATGCTTATCTAAAAGACTTTCACAATTAACTTTCACAGAAATATCTAATAATTTGGGGTATAAATTGAATAAACAGGAAATAAGAGAAATTTCCTTTCTATCTTTCATTTAAAAGGACATTTACTACTTAAAAATAGAAGATGATGTGAAAGTTCATATACTAAACTTGGGATTTCCTGATCCCTTCTTCTCTTGGCCATCAGAATGTTCACAAATACATTTCACTCTCTCAGAAGAGAGAAGAGTCTTCTTTGAGGCTCTGATAGCCTGTCATCACATAAGTTGCATCCATGCCCAGAGAATTTCCAGTTCTCCTTTCAGGGCACTAATCATAAATTTTAACACTTTTCAATTTGAGGAAAGCACTAACAGGTAAGTTAGAGAGCAAAATATATGACAGGAAAAGGTTCAAAGGATCTTTAATAAAACAAAAAAAATTCAGGGACAAAAAATTCAAGTAATTTATTAATATACTTAGATAAGAGAAGATACTATAAGCCATGAAGCCAAATGAGTGTTTAGAGAGCTAACAAGAACTTTTTGGGGGAAAAATAAATGTGTGTGTGTATGTATACATTTAGAGATATTTTAAAAGCTCATTTAAAAGATTGGAAAATAAAACTGAAGAACTCTCTTAGAAAGTTGGGAATTTTTTAAAAATTCATGAGAAATAGTTGAGAGAAGTTAAGAAAATTAGAGAGTCAGTATTCCATTACTTGAAAACAGTATTTCCAAAATGAAACAGAGAAAAGGAGAGGTGTACAGTATCAAAGAAATTATTCAAAAAAGTTTCTCAAAAGAGTAGAACATGTTTCTTAGACACAAAGAAATCACCTGCTGCCCAGTACCACCTCTACCAAAGCATATCACATTAAAATGCTTGAAAATTGAAGTTTGACAAAGAGAAGCTACTAAAAGCTTCAGAGAGAAAGAAGGTAGAGGTCACACGAAAAAGATCAGGAATCAAAATGGCCACAAGTAACTCAACAGTGGCACAGGCAGCAAGGAGAAAATAAAAAGCAACACCTTCAAAGTCCTGAAGGAAATGTTTCTAAAATAAAATTGTATATTCAATCAACTATCAAACAAATATGATGGTAGAAAATCTTTTTTTTTTTTTTTTTCCAGACATGCAGAACCTCAAAATGATCTTCATCGTCTCTTTTCTCAGGACATGACTGGTTGAGGAACTCCACCAAAATAAAGAAGGAAATTCAGAGAGAAAAAAGAAAGCCATGTAGCCTAAGGAGAAAATTTAGTGCAAAAATAGGAGAAAGAACTCTCAAGGAGGAGAGAGAAAGGTGCTCTAAGTGGGACAACTGAGTCACAAGCCTCAAAAGCAGTGAGCCCAGATCGGAGAATTTTAGCCACCCTTAGATTTCTCTAAGAGATCAAATCAGCCAATGATCTGATGTGTTTGAATGTTTGAAGTAAGGACAGGTTGAAGAGATTTTGGAATAAGTCAGTGATAAATTCTCAGACTGTGAAGAAAACTTTATGAGAATATAAACACCATCCTGATACACACAGTAAGGCTAAACTGTGACTAGCCTTCAAACTTTATTTGTCATAATTAAAGCCACAAATACTAACTACATTTTTACAGTTAAATATAAACATATTTTGAGAAGGTGAGGAGAAGCTTGAAGTGTGTGATTGGGTGTCTAAGTGCACACAGACAGTGATCTGAAACATGGAGAACAAGAGAGAAATTAGTCTTTAGTTTTCATAGGAGGAAGCCAATATATATTGGCTTAAAAAATTCAGAGTAGCACTGTAAGTATATTATTTATAGATATGAAGATAAATATCTAAAGAAAGAGCTGAAAGAATGGGATAAGGGCATATGACTGCCACTGCTTTAAATAGGTTTTATAGATCATTTGATTGTTGAAACTATGTTAAAAATAAAAATTAAAAAAAGAATGGCTGTGCCTCAACATTTGATATCGTTGAACAATATTAACTTATCTCTAAGGTGCTACCCCTTCAGAAACATCATTTTTCAAGAAATAATAGAACTTTCCAGGAAATTTGGCAGCTTATTTTAAAAGAATCCTATACAACTTTATTTTTAATTGGTTATATTTCTGCTGTGCTGGCAAAATTCAGGCCACATCGACTTCATTGATAGCCACAGTATTAAGCCAAGTTCTTAATTTAGATCATCTACTTTTGCTTTACTGACTAATTCAAAGCCTTTGACTGTGTGGATCACAACAAACTGTGGAAAATTCTTAAAGACTTGGGAATACCAGACCAGCTGATCTGCCTCCTGATAAATCTGTATGAAGATCAAGAAGCAGCAATTAGAACTGGACATGGAACAACAGACTGGTTCCAAATTGTGAAAAGAGTATATCAAGGCTGTATATTGTCACCCTGCTTATTTAACTTATATGCAGAGTACATCATGAAAAATGCTCGGCTAGATGAAACACAAGCTGGAATCAAGATTGCCGGGAGAAATATCAATAACCGCAGATATGCAGATGACACCACCCTTATGGCAGAAAGAGAAGAACTAAAGAGCCTCCTGATGAATGTGAAAGAGGAGAGTGAAAAAGCTGGCTTAAAGCTCAACATTCAGAAAACTATGATCATGGCATCCGGCCCCATCACTTCATGGCAAATAGATGGGGAAACAATAGAAACAGTGACAGATGTTATTTTGGGGGACACCAAAATCACTGTAGATGGTGACTGCAGCCATGAAATTAAATGATGCTTGCTCCCTGGAAGAAAAGCTACAAGCAACCTAGACAGCATATTAATAAGCAGAGACATTGCTATACCAACAAAGGTCCATCTAGTCAAAACTATGGTTTTTCCAGTGGTCATGTATGGATGTGAGAGTTGGACTATAAAGAAAGCTGAGTGCCAAAGAATTGACGCTTTTGAACTGTGGTGTTGGAGAAGACTCTTGAGAGTCCCCTGGACTGCAAGGCGATCCAACCAGTCAATCCTAAAGGAAATCAGTCCTGAATATTCACTGGAAGAACTGATGCTGAAGCCGAAATTCCAACACTTTGGCCACATGATGCGAAGAACCAACTCATCTGAAAAGACCCTGATGCTGGGAAAGACTGAAGGTGCAAGGAGAAGGGGATGACAGAGGATGAGATGGTTGGATGGCATCACCGATGTGATGGACATGAATTTGAGTAGGTCTGGGAGTTGATGATGGACAGGGAAGCCTGGCATACTGCAGTCCATGGGGTTACAGAGTCAGACATGAATGAGCAACTGAACTGACTGAATTTAGGTCATAGAATTTTAGATTTAAAAGAAACATTTGAAATCATACAGTCTCTTCCTTTTAGAGATGAGGAAACTAAGCCCCAGTGAAATCAGTGATAGAAATAATACTATTTTCAGTGAATTATTATAAGAACATGTCAACAGAGATGAATAGAATATAGAAGCTATGAAATCAGACTCATTTGGTTTCACATTCTGCTTCTACTCCTTATCAGCTAGACAATTTCTGGCAATTTATTTATTCCTCTTAGACTTAATTTCCTCATTTTTGAAATGAAAGATGATAATTTATTGGATTAAATAAGATAAAGGTTTATTCCTGGCATAGAATGTTCAATAAATTATATAGCTTTATCACCGACAGAATTAAGAGTATATATCTGTTATGTGTTCTAATCAGGATGACCAGAAAATTTATCATGCAATGTAGACTCGAGAATGAAAGAGAGTATTATTAACAAAAACACCTAGATCACAGTTTTTCATGTTTTGCTTTTACTTTGACATTTACCGGTACTTGAGAAGTGATAAGTGTTAGTTGCTCAGTCATGTCCAACTCTTAGCAACCATATGGACTGTAGCCTGCCAGGATCCTCTGTTCATGGAATTCTCCAGCAAGCATACTGGAGTGGGTAGCCATTCCCTTCTCCAGAGGATCTTCCTGAGCCAGAGATTGAGCCCAGGTCTCCTGCATTGCAAGCAGATTCTTTACCATCTGAACCACCAGGGAGTGTGATGTGCTTAGTCGCTCAGTTATGTCCAACTCTCTGTGACCCCATGGACTGTAGCCCGCCAGGTCCTCTTCCTATGTGGATTCTCCAGGCATTACAGGAGTGGGTAGCCATGCCCTCCTCCAGGGAATCTTCCTGGAGGGAAGAACCCAGGGACTGAACCCGGGTCACTAGCACTGCAGATGGATTCTTTACCATCTTAGCCACCAGGGAATCTAAACCATCAGGGAAGTCCTTGCCTTATTAATTTTCTTAGATTTTTAAAAATCTTTTTATTTTATACTGGAGTATAGCCAACAATGTTGTGATAGTTTCAGCTGAACAGCAAAGGGACTCGATCTCCCCCAAACTCTCCTCCCAGCCAGGCTGCCACATAACACTGAGCAGAGTTCCATGAGCTTTGTTGGTTATCCATTTTAAACATAGCAGTGTGTACAGGCAACCATAAGTTTATCCTCTAAGTCTATGAATTTCTGCTTTAAGTTCTTTTGTATCATTTCTTTTCAGATTCCAAATGTGAGGGATGTCATATGATATTTTTCCGTCTCAGCCTGACTCTCTTCACTCAGTAGGACAATCTCTAGATCCATTCCTGTTGTTGGAAGGGCATTATTTCATTCTTTTTAATGGCTGAAGAATATTTCATTGTATAAATGTACAAGATCTTCTTTACCCATTCCTGTCGATAGACATTTAGGCTGCTTCCATGTCTTTGCTATTGTAAGTAGTGCTGCAGTGAACATGGGTGTGCATGTATCTTTTCAGATCATGCCCAAGAGTTGGATGGCAGGTTCTTGGTAGCTCTGTTTTTAGTTTTTTAAGGAATCTCCATATTTTTCTCTATAGTGGCTGTGGTACTTATTTTAATCATGGTTTTTCCCAGTTTTACTGAGATATAACTGACAAAATTGTAAGATATTTAAAGTGCATGACATGATGATTTGATGATTTGACATATATAGACATTGTGAGAGGATTCTTTACTTAAGTACCTATATAACACAGTGTAATCAATTATACACACAATGTTATTCAACTTATAACTGAAAAAATTTGTACCTTTTTACCAACCTCTCCTACTTCCCCTGGGCTTCCCAGGTGGTACTAGTGGTAAAAGAACCCATATGCCAATGTAGGAGATGTAGGGACACAGGTTTTATCCCCAGGTTGGGAAGACCCCCTGTAGGAGGGCATGGTGATCCATTCCAGTATTCTTACCTGGAGAAACCCATGGACAGAGGAGTCTGGCAGGCTAGAGTCCATGCAGTTGCAAAGAGTTGGACATGACTAGTGACTAATACTTTCACTTTCCTACTTTCCCCAAGCCACTAGTAACCACTTTTCTATTCTCTGTTTCTATAAATTTGACACTCTTTCCCCCTCAGATTCCACATATAAGTGACACTATATAGTATTTATCTTTCCATGTCTGGCCTATTTCACTTAGTATAATGCCCTTACAGTCCATTTGTGTTGTTGTAAGTGATAGAATTTCCTTCTTTTTTTCAATGTTGAATAGTGTTTCATTGTATCTATATGCCATTTTCTTTATCCACTCACCAATCAATAGAGAATAAGTTGTTTCGATACCTCGGCTATAGTGAATAATGCTGCTATGAACATAGGAGTACAGATATCTCTTCAAGAAACTGATTTATTTTCCTTAACCACACTTAACCACAAAATAGATCAGGGTCTAAAATTGTCTTAACAAGCAGTAAGATTGGAGGGATAGAAAAAGGACTGACTTGCAAAGAACTGTGGAAATGGTTCACAGAATATAGCGTTTTGGGGAACAAAATAGATGGGCAGCCAAAAAAGATATTACTTAACATCTAGACCTAGAATAAGGCAAGAATTAGAGAAGCTAGATACTTAAAATGTGATTTTCTGCATAGGTTTCCACCCTGAGCCAATTTTTAAACTTGAATTCTACTGACTGAACTGATTTCTAGGTTTCTAATACAGAGGACCTTACAACACTGTGGTGACTATAGATAGTAATGATTTCCTCCAGGCCTTGCCCAAAGGAAATGATAGCCAGTTTACTCAGGGACACTGGAGAACGTGGCTCTTACACATTTTGATGCTTATTGGACATAAAGACTAAGGTGAAGCTGTACCTGGAAACATGAAGTATCATCATGATCACACTCTTAGAAAGAAGCTTTGGGGGCCAGGTCATAAGTGAAGTTCTGGCTGAAGCCCAGTTCACAATGGGCCACCTTAGTCCACAGTGTATCACTCTGATCCATTAAAGCAATGACATCTGGATGAGCAAGTGGTAGCTAAATTGGTGTATCACATATATGCCCAGACTGTGGAAGACAAATGCTATTAAGATTCAGTGACCTTCCACTTCAGTCAGCTTTTATTCAGGGTCATGTCAACCCATACCCAAAATGAATGAAACACAGTTCTTGATAGCCTCTTTGAGTTCTTGAGGCAACATATTAGACCTGGGAATACTGCTCCTGTCTGACATGCTGGGTGACACAGATTTGAATGCCAGAGGCTACCCAGTTTGAGTAGCATCTGAAGCACAAAAGGAGTGTACAGCAGGTCTTAAGTATAAAGCAAGCTGTTCTTCCACTGGGGCAATGTGACACCTTAAGCCTTGTGGTGCTAGAGATGTCAGTGACTGGAAAATATACAGTATGTAATATTTGTCAAGTCCCTGTGAAAAGAATGACAACAAAGTCCCCTGGGATTCTGGAACTAAGTCAAACCATCCTCAGCAGATACATGCATACCTTTCTAGGAACAGTTCTTGGCATGTTGCTGGGATTTTGGAAAGATGGATCACTGGATGATAGGCCACCAATTGACAGGACGGCTCCTGGCTCCTATAATATGACTTCTGTCAGACTCTCTGCTATGGTCTGAATGTTTGTGTCTCCCCCAAATCCATATGTCACAGTCTTAACTCCTGAAGGCTATGACACTACAAGGTGAAGCTTTCGGGAGGCGGCTACGTCATGAGGGTGGAACCCTCATGAATGGGATTAGTGATCTTATAAAAGAGGCTTCGGAGAGATCCCAGTCCCTTTTACCATGCAAGGTTATGAAGAGAATTCATAATCTGGAAGAGAGTCCTCGCCCAACCATGTTGGCAACCTGATCTCAGACTTCCAGTCTCCAGATCTATGAGAAATAAATTTCTGTTGTTTATAAGCTACCCAGTCAGTATTATTTTGTTATAGCAGCTCACACAGCTGCTCATATCCTCAAGTCATTAAAGTTGGGCAAAGCCAAAGAGCTGTTCATCCTAAACATAAATACTATATTTGAGATTTAGCAAGAAGGGTAGACATAGATGACCTGAGTGAACAGGATTCCAGACACCCCAGGTCACCCACCAGAGTAGCACCAGAGACTTTTCTACATATTGGAGGTAAGAAGTCCATACCAGTAGCTAACAGAGATGGAAACTTCACAATTTCCAATTTATGGATAGAGAGGTCATTTTTATTTAAAAGCAAATGTGAAGAATGGACGGGAGCTACATGACAGTCACATTCAGGGGTGATTCTGGAAGATATTCAGACAATACCTTCCCAGTGGGCCGAACTGTGAGTAGGGTACCTGGCCACCTACTTTATGTAGAAGAAAAAGTGGCTTGAGATAAGAATATGTGCAGGTTTTGGGCAGTAAACAATGGCTTAACTATCTAGTCAAAGGCCTGAAAGGAAAAGCAGACATCAAAATGACATAGCTTACCAAGGATTCAGTATCTAAAATTCTATAGCTTTCAACTTGCAAAGAAAGGGAGACTTAGTAAGCTCATCATATTCAGGGAGTTTTCTCAGTGTCAAAAGAAACTTCCCTTCAAAAGTTTCAGTTGGATTTTAAAATACGTATCTTATGTATAATACAGCTTTCTAGTATAAATGGTGGCATTTTTCTTGTGTGTGTATATATGTATGTAAAAAGAAAAAATAATATGCCAAATATTTTTCCCCTTTTTGATAGAAAAAGATAGATGCCATAAACCAACATGCATAAATTTCTTCTGCTGTGGAATCTTGGAAAGGAAAATGCCAGAGTGTGATGGCTTACATGTTGCCACAACATTCTTTAATTATCACATTTCTTCATAGAGCTTAGTATTTTCTTGTAAGCAGCTACTTCAGATTGGGATCTCAGTGATCCAAAAAGTTAGATGTGCCCTGAGATGCTTAATATCAGAATTTACTTAAGCATCTGTTTCCATTTTTTGAAATTTACTTTTTTTGTTAATTTTTTTATTATTTGGTAGCATTATTTTCAGACTTTCAGAACTGACATACCTATAATACTTTGTGCAATCACCCATGCTTTCTGTATAACAGATGGGAAATCACATACTTTTTCAAAGCATTTTCATCCTCATGGTGCACATTTCCATGCAACCTGATTATACGTCATTGTGAAAGACCAAGAAAAGGAGATATTTTCTCAAATGATAGTAATTTGTTTTTAGGAGCCTAATATAAAGGTACCTAATGTGAACTATAGGAGAAGGCAATGGCACCCCACTCCAGTACTCTTGCCTGGAAAATCCCATGGACGGAGGACCCTGGTAGGCTGCAGTCCATGGGGTTGCTAAGAGTCGGATACGACTGAGCGACTTCACTTTCACTTCTCACTTTCATGCATTGGAGAAGGAAATGGCAACCCACTCCAGTGTTCTTGCCTGGAGAATCCCAGGGACAGGGGAGCTTGGTGGGCTGCTATCTATGGGGTCGCACAGAGTCGGACACAACTGAAGCGACTTAGCAGCAGCAGCAGCAATGTGAACTATTTGCACTTTCTTGCATATCTTATATGTAGTAATTCCTGAGAGTGTTGACGTTTTAAGAACCAGTAACATTCATCTTATGAAACCATTACACATAAAGTTTCACAGAGCACTTTTGCGCCCACATAAGCTTTTATTTTGACATTGGAGACATTTGCTTCCAGTTCTTCAATTTTAAGGAAAAAGATTGAACTACTGCAGCAGCATAACTGGTCCTCTAACAGTCATTCTCCCTACTAAGCTTTCAAACCTATTGCTTCCTAAACTTCCTAAAGTAAATGTCCAAAGGATTTTCTTTTTTTTTGGCTTCAATATAGCTCCCTTTATTTCTTCCTCCTTTATGATATAATTGTCATACAAATTATATATTCATATAAGCAGATTGTTTTATAATTATCAATTTATGCCAGTGTTCTCTTTTTTTAACTTTTTATCTTATATTGGAGTATAGTTGATTAACAATGCTGTGTGAGTTTCAGGTATACAGGAAAATGACTCAGTTATACATATATATGTATCTATTCTTTTTCAAATTATTTTCCCATTTAGGTTGCTGCATAATCTTGAGCAGAGTTCCCTGTGCTATACAGGAGGTCCTTGTTGGTTATACATTTTAAATACAGCAGTGTGTACATGTCAATCCCAAACTTCCTAAACTACCTAAAGTGTGTTCAAAGCTTTCAATGACATCTTAGTGCATCTTACTTAAGAGTAAACCTCTTAGCATGATATTCAAAAGCTCATATCTCTCCAGCCACATTTATCATTATTGAGTTTTTTATGTGATAGGCAAGTGGGGATACTGAGTTCCCTATTTTCTCTAATGTTCTTAAAACCTAGCCAGTGTCTTAGATCTTTGTGTTATAGCGTCTACCACTGTGTGCAGGAAGACTAGATGGTTACATTTTCAAGTGCATGAAAACACTATTACAAAAATGTAGATAACCTATTGAAACATAAAAACCTCAAATCCACATCCTGTTTCTTGCCTAAGATTCAGTATTTTGATTAAAGAACACTTTGGTGGAAGATGGAAAGTCTTCAAAAGTGGATAATGTATGTTTTTGAACACACTCGTTGTAGAATAATGGTTAAGTACAATTGAAAAAGAGCTCACCATTATAATCAGATATTTTATGGGTAGAATAGATTTTTGAGACCAGCTTGGAAAAATAAACAGCTCACAATAGTACTTTCATAGAAAAGAGCTCCTTAGTTCTAAATGGCTGAATTCAGAGAAAAAAAATTAGTAGAACACTTTTATAGTATGGAGATTGTCTATATGTTCAGTGATATCTATATCCAGAGGATTATATTTGAATTTAGAGAGATTTTTATGTGATATCTTTGTCATAGATAATAAGACAGAGCCAGCTGGGAAGTATGAATACACACTAATTTGGAGGCAAAGAGAATTCAGGTTCTTTGTAGCATGCTCACAACTCTTTTGAAATGTTATTAGCGCGTATTTGGATGATGATTCATTACCTTTCTACATTAGCCAAATATCATTCCTCACAAACATAAATGCTTATTTATTCATACATTTCTTGAGTCCCTTCATGCCAGACACTGAAGACGCATGACAGAATAAGATGCTGTTTGCAAGAAGAAGCTTCTAGAACACTATGGTAATCCAACAAATATGGACACAAATATGTGACAGTTCAACAGAATAAATTCAATAGTAAGAAACACAATGCATGCACTGTCACAGATATGGTAGTAATTGACCCCAAGTATGAACACAGAGAAGCTTTTCAAGCTATCCTTGTCAGGCAGATGAGGAATACAAAGTGTGTGTGTGTGTGTGTGTTTGTGTGTGTTGTGTGTGTGTGTGTGAGTGTGTATGCATGTGTGTGTGTGAGAAAGTATTCCTAGCTGAAAGGAATGGGTATATAAAATACCTACTCTGTTAAAACATAAAATAAGTTTAAAAGAGATGAAGCAAGAAATTTACATAGGAACCATAAGAAAAAAGGATTTGTAAGCTAACTTAGGCTTTACAGTATAAGAAATTAGGGGTCATAAGCATTATAAGCAGGAGGATCAAGCTAAAGTTTGTATTGTAAAGGAAAGACTCAGATGGCAATATGAAGAATAAAGAAGAAAAGGGCAATACTAGAAGCAGGAGGGTACATAATAATTTGCAAAAGAGTTGATGAGAGATTAAGTTAACATTTAAAAGAAAAGAATAATAGAGTTGAAACACAGCAATAAGTCATCGACAGGACTCCATAATTAACCTGACACAGGGAAAATAACTGGGGAAGGTTTTGGCATGACTCTTAAGTTCCTGTTTGGGAAATAGAAAGATCCACTGAAAGAAAATAACAAATTTGGGGAAAATATGATTAGTTGAATTCATAAAATGATATACTTGAAATGTTCCTCAGAAATTTAGGTCAATATTTAATGAATTATTTAATATGTACCTACTAAGCTCCATAAACATCAATATGACTGGTCTGGGTTATAAAAAGATTTAGTAGCTATTATTGAAAAGGTTGGATCAAAATTATAAAAGGGTTGTTAATGCTAAATAAAAAATATTCTAAAAGATCAGTTACAAGGACACTCATGTCTAAGAGAAAGAAAAAGAGGATCAACTTTTCTTTAATTAAGAGAACAAAAAGAGAGGTATGAATTGGGAGAACATACTGTTTTGGAATCTGAATATTTAAAAAGAAAGAGTGTCAGACTCTTGAAAGCTCAAGTAAGACAAAGATAGAACCCCACTGAAACAGCAATCAGGTTGTCGTGTGCCTTTGCCACTAGGGCTGCTATATATGCTAGACCACAGTTACCTACGAGTCATGAGTGGGAATTATTCTTGCAAGTTGTGTGCCTGAGATGGAAAGTAAAAAGGCATGAGACATTAAAGGAGGGTAATTTAAGACTATTTGAACAGATTACAGTATAAGAGAAACTGGTAGAGAGGTAGTGAATTCAGTATAGGAAAAGAGGATATGATAAATAGAATACCTTATGTGAGCTGGGAACTGGCTAGCATATATACAACTCAGTCTTCACTATAGAATATTAGAAGAGGCAAGTATTTTATAGATGCAGATTTAAGAATGAAGTGGATAGATTTGCAGAATTTTTTTTAATAATGAAACAAACATTTGGAAAAGTCTCTAAAGAGTATAGGACCTGATGCTGATCAGACAGAACTGATAAACAGTACTATAAATCCAACAACACTAAGAAATCATAATTTTTTATCTAAGTTATGTTTTCAAATACATTTCCTTTGTCACTCAGTTTTTTTCAGTATAAGATTATGGATTAGGATCAGTTCAGTGCTGATGGGTTGAATCCTGAGCTCCACAAATTAATGATTTTGTGTGTTTAACATGAGTTTGAGCAAACTCCAGGGGATGGTGAAGGATGGTGAAGGACAGGGAAGCCTGAAGTGTTGCAGTCCATAGGGTCACAATGAGTCAGACATGACTAAGTAACTGAACAATAGCAACAACAACAACGTTTACTATATACATGTATGTGTGTGTATGTACACACATATAATACATATATAGAAATATGCATATATATGTATACACATATTACCAACCAATATTTCAGTGCACAATGATACTGGAACCCAATAACATTACAAAATAATTTAAAGAGAATTTTAATATAAATTTTATTTGGTAACATGTTTAATAAGTAGTGGAGCTATGGAAAATTAGTCTTTGGATCACCAGTCAGTGATTTCAGCTATGCTACATTCACACTCACCCAGCTGCCTGTTAAATCCATTTCTTGTTATCAGCAGGGTATGGCTAATAAATGTTAACCAAAGAACACCTTTTAAAAAAAGGAAGCTCATGACCCACCTCCCAGAATATTGGAAATAAAAGCAAAACTAAACAAATGGGACCTAATTAAACTTAAAAGCTTTTGCACAACAAAGGAAACTATAAGCAAGGTGAAAAGACAGCCCTCAGATTGGGAGAAAATAATGGCAAATGAAGAAACAGACAAAGGATTAATCTCAAAAATATACAAGCAACTCCTGCAGCTCAATTCCAGAAAAATAAATGACCCAATCAAAAAATGGGCCAAAGATATAAACAGACATTTCTCCACAGAAGACATACAGATGGCTAACAAACACATGAAAAGATGCTTGACATCACTCATTATCAGAGAAATACAAATCAAAACCACAATGAGGTACCCTTACATGCCAGTCAGAATGGCTGCTATCCAAAAGTCTACAAGCAATAAATGCTGGAGAGGGTGTGGAGAAAAGGGAACCCTCTTACACTGTTGGTGGGAATGCAAACTAGTACAGCCACTATGGAGAACAGTGTGGAGATTTCTTAAAAAACTGGAAATAGAACTGCCATATGACCCAGCAATCCCACTTCTGGGCATACACACTGAGGAAACCAGATCTGAAAGAGACACGTGCACCCCAATGTTCATCACAGCACTGTTTATAATAGCCAGGACATGGAAGCAACCTAGATGCCCATCAGCAGACGAATGGATAAGGAAGCTGTGGTACATATACACCATGGAATATTACTCAGCCATTAAAAAGAATTCATTTGAATCAGTTCTAATGAGATGGATGAAACTGGAGCCCATTATACAGAGTGAAGTAAGCCAGAAAGATAAAGAACATTACAGCATACTAACACATATATATGGAATTTAAAAAGATGGTAACAATAACCCTATATGCAAAACAGAAAAAGAGACATAGATGTATAGAACAGACTTTTAGACTCTGTGGGAGAAGGCGAGGGTGGGATGTTCTGAGAGAATAGCATTGAAACAAGTATACTATCAAGGGTGAAACAGATCACCAGCCCAGGATGCATGAGACAAGTGCTCAGGGCTGGTGCACTGGGAAGACCCAGAGGGATGGGATGGAGAGGGAGGCGGGAGGGGGCATCGGGATGGGGAACACATGTAAATCCATGGCTGATTCATATCAATGTATGGCAAAAACCACTACAATATAAATAAATAAATAAAATTTAAAAAATAAAATAAATAATTTATTTAAAAAATAAATAAATAAAAAATTAAATTAAAAATTGAAAAAGAAAAGGAATATGGTAAGATAATTCAGACATATAGGACCAATCCACCCTTTTTTTTTTTCTGTTTTCCTCCCAAATCTGTTCCTATTCAGTAATGCACACATTTTATATTATATAAAATTTGAGTTTTATCCAAAAGAAAAAAAGTAAATAAAGTAAGCTCAAATAAGTCACAGAATTTGAAAAGATTCAGTATGAAACCTAGCACATGGATGTGTTCATTGTTGTTTTTTTCAATCATCTACTTTACTTTTTTGACAGAATTTGCTAAGACCTCTTTAAAATGTAGCCTTTAACACTACAAAAACCAAAATGTCTCATTTGAGATATTTTTCAATCTTTAACCAATAAAGTCAAGGAAGGTCTGCAAAATTATAATAATATTGCTTACATTAACAAGCTTTCCACATATAACAGCTACATATGTAAGTCAGAATTTCCTTATCATTTATTTTAAATTATCATCCTAAAGTTACCATAAATCTCTTGATTTGGGACTTTCTATAGAGAAAGATCACAGAAATGCACACATAATATACTTGCCTGCAAATCATATAGATTTGAAATGATATGCCAAGATACTGAATGGCTTTGCTAATACATTTTAAAATGAAAGGTCAAACTTTGTTGGGAAGAATTATCTAGGTCATCTGTTAACTAGAAATAATGAGAAGCCTAAAGCTGAACTTGCACATCTATTACTTGGTAGAATCAAAATATCTTAAGCAAACACAATTTTAAATCCACACACATTAAGCATATCAAAATATTTATTAACTAGAATTACAATAGCACTGGATTTATCAGACCCAAACAATCCTCTTGTTATAACAATCCACATGGATTTTTGAATCCAAAATACTTCCTTAAAGTATTTTAAAGTGACTCAAAAACCATAATAGTAAACGGCCCTCCACTCTTTCTCCCTCCATCTGTTCCTTTCTACCTTCCTTCCCCCTGCTTTTTTCTCTTTCTCTTTTTTTTGAAGTTTCCAACCCACTGTAAACAAATACTTCTGTAAAATACAATATGTTCACTGCTGATTTCCATCAATTTCAATTGAATCCTCTTATTTGTGCCAAGATGCCCTCATATTTCCTCTTCCAAAAATCTATGTCTGTGTAATTGCCCCATTGTAACCAATACTACTAAAATCTGTGAAGAGTAAGCAGTTTTACTCTACCTGCAAGCTCACAAGTTAACCTGCTAAATTTCATAGATGCTGGGGGAAGACGGGAGACTCCTGGGTCAAAGATAAAGGACTTTTTACTCAGAGCACAGTAAGCAGCAGACCATATGTATCAGTTTCCCTTGTCTCAAGTTCCAGGGGAAACACAAGTAAACCCTGGTAGATGTCCTTTAGAGAGAGGAACGCTAAGTTTACGGAACACAGCTCTTTCAAAAATAGCGAATATGTATGTCTTCAGATCTGCTTATGAGAGTTATTATCTTTATTATCCCAGACAATAAGCAAGCCTGTTCTTTGCTTTAGAGGGAGACACCATCTTTAACATCAAGGCTTTCTGCTACACAAACACATTCAAAGTGACAATCAGGAACAAAAGCAATCAATGATCCTGCTCTGCTCACAAAAAACTGAAACAACATCAACAACAAAAAAGATGAGACTGATGGAGACTGGATGCCAACAGTGGGATTTTGTCTTGGATTTTTTCAAATAATCCCTAGGTGACTAGGATTTTTGCCATCCTACCTTATTCGTCTAACTTAACATAGTGTTCCATGTCCTTTAACCTCAAGTGAATGGATTTTACCTATCCTTACCTTCTTTTGCAGTCAGTGGACATATCCACTTACAAAATCTAGGGCAACTAGGACACTTTTAGACAATGGTTAATTCTGTTTACTTGACTCTGTCCTGCAGAGAATCTAGGCTTTGTTTGTATATTTACTTTTTGAAGTTTTTATTTATTTATTTATTTGTATGTTATTTGCCAGCACCCCTCCAGACACGGTGTCCCCCAGAGTGCCCGGCGCGGGTGGATCTGCCTTCAGCGGTCCCGGGCTGCCCCAGGGCGTCCTGCGTTCCCCGAGGGCGGGAGTGTCTGTGCGGCATTAGGCCGGGCACCTGCGCGGGGCCTCAGCATGTTGGAGCACCAGGGGCGCCCAACCCGGGGCGTTGGGAGTCCTGCGGGGGCCAGGCCGCCCAGCTCCCAGGCAGAGCAGTTTTTTTCAACTCTCCTACTACGTCTCATCGGCGCCCACCACCACCCGGAGAGATCCCTTCCAGATCCACCAAGACTGCAACCCAGGAGCAGTTCCAGAGCCTCCAGTTGGAACCTCAGCCTTGCAGCGAGGAGCGCAGGATAGCAGGCACCTCTGCCCGCGGAGCAGGTGCCACACACCTATGACCACAAGGTTCATCCCACTGAGGACAGGAATTCCTCTTCTGTAACTGGTTTTCCCTGGATACTGCCATCCAAACCCTGGCTGAAATTCCCTGTATGCAAAGTCAGAAGACACTGTTTTGCTGAGCCTTGCACATGTCAGGTCTGCTGCCCCATCCTTCTCCAACTGTAGATGAGTTTGCATGGGATTGAAATGACCTCCAGCAAGGCCCTGGAGCCAGCAGCTGAGAGGAGATACCCCACGGCCAAGGTCAGGAGCTGTGGCTGCACTTGGCTGCTGCTTCCCTGGACCGGTGCTGAGGAGATACCCCACATCCAAGGCCAGAGAAATCCCATTAAGACGGTAGGTGCTGGAGCAGCTGTGAGGAGATATGTCATGTCCAAGGGCAAAGGAGAAGCCCCAGCAAGACTGTGGGAGGGGTGAATTCGCATTAAGAATCAAAGCCCAATCCCTCCAGAGACGCTCAGAGGGCTCAAGCAAACCTTGTGCGCACCAGGACCCAGGGACCCCACAGAGACTGAGACAGAACTGTGTGTGAGCGTCTCCTGTGAGGTCCGGGTCAGCAGTGGACTGCCGCAGGGGCAGGGGCCCTGGGCGCAGCAGACGTGGGTATGGCGTAAGCCCTCTTGGAGGAGGTCACCATTAACCCCACCATAAAACTGCCAGAACTTACCTAGGACCGGGAAATAAACCCTTGGAGAGCACAAACAGAACCTTGTGCACCAGGACCCAGGAGAAAGGGGCAGCCACCCAACAAGAGACTGACCCAGACTGGCCTGTGAGTGTGCAGGAGTCTCCAGCAGAGGCGTGGGTTGGTGGTGGCCTGCTGCAGGGCTGGGCACTGAGTGTACCAGCACACGCATGGGATCATTTGAAGGAGGTCACTGTTATCTTCATTACCTCCACCATAGTTTGGCCCCAGGTAAATATCTGGGAGGGGACATAGCTTCAGCCATCAACAGAAAATTGGATTAAAGATTTACTGAGCATGGCCCCGCCCATCAGAACAAAACCCAGTTTCCCCCTCAGTTAGTCTCTCCCATCAGGAAGCTTCCATAAGCCTCTTATCCTTCTCCATCAGAGGGCAGACAGACTGAAAACCACACTCACAGAAAACTAACCAATCTGATCACATGGACCACAGCCTTGTCTGACTCAATGAAGCTATGACCCATGCCATGGAGGGCCAACTAAGATGGACGGGTCAGGGTGGAGAGTACTGACACAATGTGGTCCACTGGAGAAGAGAATGGCAAACCAGTATTCTTGCCTTGAGAACCCCATGAATAGTATGAAAAGGGAAAAAGATAGGATACTGAAAGACGAACTTCCCAGATTGGTACGTGCCCAACATGCTACTGGAGATCAGTAAAGAAATAACTCCAGACAAATGAAGAGATGGAGCCAAAGCAAAAACAACACCCAGTTGTGGATGTGACTGGTGATCGAAGCAAGGTCCGATGCTGCAATATTGCATAGGAACCTGGAATGATAGGTCCATGAATCAAGGCCAACACCGAAATCAGATTGATTATATTCTTTGCAGCTAAAGATGGAGAAGCTCTATAGAGTCAGCAAATCAAGACCAGGAGGTGACTGTGGCTCAGATTATAAACTTCTTACTGTCAAATTCAGACTTAAATTGAAGAAAGTAGGGAAAACCACTAGACCATTCAGATATGACCTAAATCAAATCCCTTACGAATATACAGTGAAACTGAGAGTAGATTTAAGGGACTAGATCTGATAGACAGAGTGCCTGATGAACTATGGACGGAGGTTTGTGATACTGCATAGGAGACAAGGATCGAGACCATCCTCAAGAAAAAGAAATGCAAAAAAGCAAAATGGCTATCTGAGGAGGCTTTACAAATAGCTGTGAAAAGAAAAGAAGCAAAAGGCAAAGGAGAAAAGGAAAGATACACCCACTTGAATGCAGAGTTCCAAAGAATAGCAAGGAGAGATAAGAAAGCCTTCCTCAGTGATCAATGCAAAGAAATAGAGGAAAACAACAGAATGGGAAAGACTAGAGATCTCTTCAAAAAAATTAGAGATAACAAGGGAACATTTCAGGCAAAGATGGGCACAATAAAGGACAGCAATGGTATGGACCTAACAGAAGCAGAAGATATCAAGAAGAGGTGGCAAGAATACACAGAAGAACTGTACAAAAAAGATCTTCATGACCCAGATAATCATGATGGTATGATCACTCACCTAGAGCCAGACATCCTGGAATGCAAAGTCAAGTGGGTCTTAGGAAGCATCACTACGAACAAAGTTTATGGGGGTGATGGAATTCCAGTTGAGCTATTTCAAATTCTAAAAGATGATGCTGTGAAGGTGCTGCACTCAATATGCCAGCAAATTTGGAAAACTCAGCAGTGGCCTAGGACTGGAAAAGGTAAGTTTTCATTCCAATCCCAAAGAAAGGCAATGCCAAAGAATGCTCAAACTACTGCACAATTGCACTCATCTCACATGCTAGTTAAGTAATGCACAAAATTCTCCAAGCCAGGCTTCAACAATACGTGAACTGTGAACTCCCAGATATTCAAACTGGTGTTAGGCAAGGCAGAGGAACCAGAGGTCAAATTGCCAACATCTACTGGATCATCAAAAAATCAAGAGAGTTCCAGAAAACATCTATTTCTGCTTTATTGACCATGCGAAAGCCTTTGACTATGTGGATCACAATAAACTATGGAAAATTCTGAAAGATATGGGAATACCAGAACAGCTGACCTGCCACTTGAGAAATCTGTATGCAGGTCAGGAAGAAACAGTTAGAACTGGACATGGCACAACAGACTGGTTCCAAATCAGGAAAGGAGTACGCCAAGGCTGTATATTGTCACCCTGCTTATTTAACTTATATGCAGAGTACATATGAGAAACACTCGGCTGGATCAAGCACAAGCTGGATTCAAGATTGCTGGGAGAAATATCAATAACCTCAGATATGCAGATGACACCACCCTTATATGGCAGAAAGTGAAGAACTAAAGGCCATCCTAATGAAAGTGAAAGAGGAGAGTGAAAAAGTTGGCTTAAAGCTTAACATTCAGAAAACTAAGATCATGGCATCCGGTCCCATCACTTCATGGCAAATAGATGAGGAAACAGTGGCTGACTTTATTTTTGGGGGCTCCAAAATCACTGCAGATGGTGATGGCATCCTTGAAATTAAAAGTCGTTTACTTCTTGGAAGGAAAGTTATGACCAACGTAGACAGCATATTAAAAAGCAGAGACATTACTTTGCCAACAGAGGTCCATCTAGTCAAGGTCATTGTTTTTCCAGTAATCCCGTATGGATGTCAGAGTTGGACTATAAAGAAAGCTGAGCACTGAAGAATTGATGCTTTTGAACAGCAGTGTTGGAGAAGACTCTTGAGAGTGCCTTGGACTGATCCAACTAGTCCATCCTAAAGGAAATCAGTCCTGAATATTCATTGGAAGGACTAATGATGAAGCTGAAAGTCCTTCGGCCATCTGATGTGAAGAACTGACTCATTTGAAAAGACTCTGATGCTGGGAAAGATTGAAGACAGGAGGAAAAGGGGACAACAGAGGATGAGATGGTTGGATGGTGTCACCCACTCAGTGGACATGAGTTTGAGTAAACTCCGAGAGTTGGTGATGGACAGAGAGGCCTGGTGGGCTGCCGTCCACGGGGTCGCAAAGAGTTGGATGTGACTGAGCAACTCAACTGAACTGAACTTGTTTTATATCTTAGAATTGACATATTCAGCCTATTCCTTATGTAAGAATCAATTAATATAAGATCCTAACACATCTCTCTACAGTCTAGATATCTTTGCTGTATTTTAACTTTACTCATTCTCTTTTTCCTAATCATAATTCTGGCTCTTCTTACAGCCATACCAGTCTCAGTGATGAGAATCTATGAAGGTCTGTATTTAATTGTATAGTGTTTACTTCTTGTATTGCTTCATCTTGTTACATGACCCTTTATATTTAACTATATTTCATTATTAATGTGTTGTTATTAGTTTCTGAGCAGCAGGGATAAAGTGATAATTGCTGCTTAATTTCTTTGGTACACTGGCTGGCAGAGCACTGCTATATTAAAAAGATAAATAAGCACTGTTTGGTTATTTGATTATGTTGCAATGTTTTGTAATATTCAGAAAAAGCAGAGAAACTTGAAAGAAAAATGTCTTCTACTGAAGTGATACAATTCTCATTTCTTAAAAAGAAAGTAGGTTTGTGTTTGCTTCATCTGCCAAATTGCTACATATTCTAAGCCATATTAGGGCTCTGTGGAGCACAAACTGCACTTCAGTTATTTTAACCTTTAATTAGAATTGTGATACCATGGATCGGAGAAATATTCAAATAAATAATTTACGATGAAAGTGAGTTTGAAAAAGCAGCATTGGAAATTTAGTCTGAAGCCAGAAAATACAGAAAAGAATTTCAAAATATTTTTTTGTAAAAGCTGACTATTCCATTTATTCCATTAAAATTTTATATTTTATTTTAAAAAATCTATTACCTATATAAATTATGAAAGTAGAAATGCTTATTTAAGCTGACAAATCAATTTAAAGTATAAGGCACGTGTTCTTAATCTACTTCCACCATATTGAATTAACCAATAACAGCATGAGGTGTACTTTTTCATACTTTCATGAATTCTCATATGGATATACATTAAAATGTACACATTATGTATGCATGGTTTACTGGTATAGTTGTTTACCATAAAGTGTGTTAGCTATTATACACATTAATGTATTTTTATAATTTATATAAATTCCTGAACTTAAAAATATAATGGCCTTTTTTTCTCATTAAATTAATATGCATCTTATTCAGATTTGATATAGTTACTAAATAACTCTGCACTGATTATTATTATTTTCTTTTTGTTGCTATAAACATAATAAAATCCATGTACAGAAAGATCCTTACAGAACAAAACAACTGATAAAAGATTATCTACAGGACATACAAATAGCTCATACAGTTCAATATTAGGAAAACAAAATGCCCAACCAGAAAATGGGCAGAAGACGTAAACAGATATTTCTCCAAAGAAGACATACAGATGGCCAATAAGCACATGAAAAGATGTTCCACATCACTAAATATTCAGTTCAGTTCAGTTCAGTCGCTCAGTCGTGTCCAACTCTTTGCGACCCCATGAATCACAGCACACCAGGCCTCCCTGTCCATCTAGAGAAATACAAATCAAAACTAACAATGAGGTATCACCTCATACCAGTCAGAATGACCATCATCAAAAAAATCTACAAACAATAAATGCTGGAGAGGATATGGACAAAAGGGAACCCTTCTATACTGTTGATGGGAATGTAAACTGAAACAGCCATTATGGAGAACAGTATGGGCATTCCTTAAAAAACTAGGAATACATCTACCATATGACCCAGTCACTCCACTACTGGGCATATACTCTGAGAAAGCCATAATAGAAAAAGACACATATATCCCAATGTACATGAAAATGAAAGTTGCTCAGTCGTGTCCTACTCCTTGCAAACCCATAGACTACACAGTCCATGGAATTCTCCAGGCCAGAATACTGGAGTGCGTAGCCTTTCCCTTCTCCAGGGGATCTTTCTAACCCAGGGATTGAATACAGGTATCCCGCATTGCAGGCGGATTCTTTAATAGCTGAGCCACTGGGGAAGCCCAAGAATACTGGAGTGGGTAGCCTATCCCTTCTCCAAAGTTTTCCTGACCCAGAAATCGAACCAGGACCTCCTGCATTGCAGGTGGATTTTTCACCAGCTGAGCTACCAGGGAAGGACATGGAAGCAACTTAGATGTCCATCAACTGATGAATGAATAAAGAAGATGTGGTACATCTATACAATGTAATATTAGCCATAAAAAAATGAATTTGAGTCAGTTCTAGTGATGTGGATGCACCTAGAGCCTGTTTTACAGAGTGAAGGAAGTCAGGAGAAAAATAAATATAGTATATCAATGTATATATATGGAATCTAGAAAAATTGTGTTGATGAACCTATTTGTAGGGAAGGAAAGGAAACACAGATGTAGAGAATGGACTTGTGGACAAAGTGGAGGAGGGAGAGAATCAGAATGGAGAGAGTAGCATCAACATAGTGAGAGTTGGTGAGAAGTTGGTGTGTAGCACAGGAAGTCCAATCTGGTGCTCTGTGATGACCTGGAGGGATGGGATAAGGCGAGGGGAGGGAGTATGTATAATTATGGCTGATGTGCATTGTTGTATGGTAGAAACCAACACAACATTGTAAAATTTAAATTAAAAAATAATAAAAATTTTTAAAAGATTAAAAAAGATCCTTGGAGTAAAAATTCTTGCATGTATGTTATATTTTGGCTATTTTATTTCTATAAGGTCATTTTAAAATATGTCATTTCTGGGTCAAATATTATAGTATGTTAAATTTTAACAGTTATTGACAGATTTTTTTTTAAAGCCAATTCCCAGTTTACTTCCAAAGATCACTTGAATTTCTACTCTATCCACCAGAATGACAATTATCCCCATAACTAGATGGCATTTCCTTTTAACAATTTTTGTCAAGCTAATGTGCTATATTTTAATTTGTATTTCTCTGATTACTAATAGTAAGTATCTTTTCATATGTTTCTGGTCATTTATACTCCCTGTGTTCAAAACACCATATCCTTTGGCCAATATTACTGATTGTCTTTTAATTAGTTTGCATTTGTTATTCTTATGATAAGCATAAATGCACATTTGCTATTCTTTATGGTAAGCATTAATCCTTTGCTATCATTGTGCTGTAACTATTTCCCAAGCTAATCTTTTTCTATATATACACTAGTTTTGAGTAATTTTTGCCATACAATTAAACAAACTATATGTAGTGATGTATGCCTTCCATTTTGCTTACAGAAAATGAGAGTCCTATATTGCATTGAGTATATAAATATACAAATAAATATAAATCTATATCTATCCATACCAGAAGCACCTTACTGTTCTTGTTATTTAGTCACGAAGTCATGCCCAACTCTTTGTGACCCCATAGACTATAGCCCACCAGGTTCCTCTGTCCATGGGATTTCCCAGGCAAGAATACTGAAGTGGGTTGCCATTCCCTTCTCCAAGATCTTCCTGACCCAAAGATCAAACCCTGATTTTCTGAATTGCAGGCGGATTCTTTAGCACTGAGCCACCAGGGAAGCCCTCACCAGAAGCACCTACTATGTTATAAATGTTGCATTTTCACATTAATCCTTTTAACAACCATAAATCACTATGAGAAAAATCCCTTGAACTGTTCTTGAAAATTTTTTGAACAGTTATTAGTAAATTCACCAATGTTGGTGAATTTCAAAGAATGTCATCAATGAATGGCATGAGGATTCCTACCAACATTGGGTGGGGGAACTGGTTACAACCTTCCATTCTTAATTCATCAGTATAGATAATAGAGCAGAAGCCATCAGGACTGAATGCTTCAGTTGCTAACCCATTATTGAGCTAAGTGTTTTTCATTTGATTTTCTCTTGATGTAAAAGAGAGATCTCTAAATCTAGTCTCATACTCTTCTAAGAATTTCAGATTTATAGTAAAATGAGATGTAGATTACTAATGAGTGTTTTTGATCAACTGCTCATATAAAATCAGTTATATATATACAGCAAGGGTAAGCATTTAAAACTCAAATTACGGCTCTTCTTTCTATGTTTAAACCTCTACATTCATTTTCTTTCACCTTTAGACTAAAATATGGAATCCTTACCTTTGTTTGCAAAGACCTACATCTTCTAACACTAGCTTATCTCTCCCACCCATGTCATATTATTCTCCTATTTGCTCAGGATTCTCTAGACATAGAGGCCTTTTGAGTTATTAAAAAGAGCAAGCTTGTTCATTCTGATTGGTCTGAGATTATCAGCCTAAATACAGCCTCTTTGGAAAAGCTCTCCCAGTGAATCCAATCTGAAGTAGACATGAGAAACTTTCTATTGCTTCTGATTTTTAATTACATGCATGCCAATATATTTTTGTGTCTGCATGTTTTGTCTTTTCCAAATAGATCCCTATGCATTTTCCAAAAAAAATTTTAAACATTGTTCAGAATTTTACAGTTAAGAGATGGGACAGAGATTCAAACACATGTAAGCTAGATTCAAACACATGTAAACTGAAAACCACAATCGCAGAAAACTAACCAAACTGATCACATGGGTCACAACCTTGTCTTACTCAGTGAAACTATGAGCCATGCCGTGTAGGGCCACCCAAGAGAGAAGGGTCATGGTGGAGAGTTCTGACAAAACGTGGTCCCCTGGAGAAGGGAATGGTAAACCACATCAGCATTCTTGTCTCAGTACCCCATGGACATTACAGGAAACGACTGAGTGACTGAAGAAAAAAAATAACACTAAATTCAATGCCCATCTATTAACCAGCATTTTGTGTGGATTAATGAGTGTGGTCAAGAATGTGATATGCTGTTAAGAGTCGTTGAGTGAAATAAACTCTAACTAGGGTTTATAAGATTTAGTAAAACTGATTATTTATTTATTTATTTATTTTTTAAACTGATTGTTTAAAATTTGCATAAGCTGTTCATTTCCCAGGAGTGATGGTGGCAGTCACCATTGTATTCAACTGAAGTCTGGGTATTAAACAAGTTTTGAGGGATTCTATACAGCAACACAGTTTGCCTAAGAATGAAAGGAACCATCTGAGATAGCAAAGACTTGAGTCTTAGATATTGATGGGAAGGAATCAAGAGAAGATGCTGAGGTCAGAAGAGTAGCGAGACTTCTTAAATCAGGTACGCATGAAGATGGAAGAAACATAAGTGAATGAGAAGAATCAAGGAACAGATTTAACATCATTTGGAGAAAACACAGATGGCAGTGAGTAACAGTAAGTAACTTGGAGTTGAGCAGACCTAATTTAAAACTATAATTCACATCAGCTGCCTTCACTGCAAAAGGAAAGGAGCAATAGCTATTTTAAAGCATTGTTATATGGATTTGAGAAAATCAGAGTACAGTATGCACTGTATTGCTTAGAGCACAAGAGGAACTCAGTAAGTGGTAGCTATCATAATGTAACTGTTAGCCATTTTCCACCATGTTAGCAAGGTAATGCTCAAAATCCTTCAAGCTAGGCTCCAACAGTATGTGAATCAAGAACTTCCAGATGTACAAGCTAGATTTAGAAAAGGCAGAGGAACCAGAGATCAAATTACCAACATTCACTGGAACATAACAAAAGCAAGGGAATCCCAGAAAAAACATCTACCTCTGTTTCGCTGACTACGCTAAAGTCTTTGAGTGGATCACAACAAACTGTGGAAAATTCATAAAAAGATGGGAATACAAGACCACCTTACTTACCGCCTGAGAAACCTCTATGCAAGTCAGAAGCAACAGTTAGAATCAGGCATGAAACAACAGGCTGGTTCCAAATTGGGAGAGGAGTACATCAAGGCTGTATATTGTCACCCTGCTTATTTAACTTATACGCAGAGTACATTATGCAAAATGCCTGGTTGGAGGAAGCTCAGGCTGGAATTAAGATTGCCAGTAGAAACGTCAATAATCTCAGATATGCGGATGATACCATCGTTATGGCAGAAAGTGAAGAGGAACCAAAGAGCCTCTTGAAGAAAGCAAAAGAGGAGAGTGAAAAAGTTGGCTTAAAACTCAACAATCAAAAAATGAAGATCATGGCATCTGGTCCCATCACTTCAAGGCAAATAGATGGGAAAACAATGGAAACAGTGACAGACGTTATTTTGGGGGGGGGGGCTAAAAAATCACTGCAAATGGTGACTGTAGCCATTAAATTAAAAGATGCTTGCTCCTTGGAAGAAGAGCTATGACCAGCCCAGATAGCATATTAAATAGCAGAGACATCACTTTGCTGACAAAGGGCCATATATAGTCAAAGCTATGGTTTTTCCAGCAGTCATGTATGGATGTGAGTGTTGGACAATAAAGAAATATGAGCATCAATGAATAAATGCTTTCAAACCGTGGTGCTGGTAAAGACTCTTGAGAGTCCCTTGGACAGCAAGGAGATCAAACCAGTTAACCTTAAAGGAAATCAACCCTGAATATTCATTGCAAGGACTGATGCTGAAGCTGAAGCTCCAATACTTTGGCCACCTGATGCCAAGAGCCAATTCATTGGAAAAGACCCTGAAGCTGGGAAAGATTGAGGGCAGGAGGAGAAGGGGGAAACAGAGGATAAGATGGTTGGATGGCATCACTGACTCAATAGACATGAGTTTGAGCAAGCTCTTGGAGACAGTGAAAGAAAGGGAAGCCTGGCATGCTGCAGTCCATGGGGTCTCAAAGAGTCAGACATGACTGAGTGACTTAACAACTAAACAACTGTCTTGTCACTGATAAGTGCTGATGATTGGAATCTAAAAGGATGTACAGGTGAGCTTGTTTGCACGGTAGGAAAAGAAATACAGACAGAGAGAAAGGATGTGTGGACACAAGGGGAGATGGGGAGGGTGAGACAAATTGGGAGAGTAGGATTGACATATATACATTATTGTGTGTAAAACACAGTTAGAGGGAAGCTGTTGTATAGCACAGGGAGCTCAGCTTGGTGTTCTGTTATTACCCAGAGGGAAGGGCTGGGGAGGTTGGAATGGAGGTTTAGTTTAAGTGGAAATAGATATATATATGCCTGTAGCTGATTCACTTTGTCATACAGCAGAAACTAAGATAATATTGCAAAGCACTTATTCTCTGATTTAAAAAAATTTAATATTTTAAAAACATATTTGGACCTTCAGTACAAAATCTAGTGACTTAATCACCATCTACTCTGCCCTCCGGGATAAAGTTCTCCCTAGATGTCTTTCTGTGACTGTATCTTAAAGGTGAGCGTGTTTTTTCTACCTGCAAACAAGGCATTGCTACAAATATTGCTGATACTATGTTTCACCTGGGTTTTTGAAGGGAAAAGCAAACATGAAATCAGGTAGGAATACACACTGTGAGAACATCATTAATAGTAAAGAACAAGGTGGATGCTGAGCTTCTGTTTATTGATACTACAGGATTAATTCATAGCACATAATCTAAGGGCAATGACCTCACTCTTCAAGAAAGCAATTCAATTTTAGGTTGTCATATTTGCCCCTGTGAAAAAACTTAGTTGGTAGCAAATGAAATTTACTCAACAAAAGGAAAATGTTAAGTTCAGAATTTAGTAAATATGTAGCATCTTTTGCATCTTTTTTGGCCTTGCTTTGGCCCTGCATGTTATTATATCTTCCATATACATGTTTTCTCTTTAAGAGTATGGACTTTAGATTCAGCCCCATCAGGTCAATTCCTTGATCTACACTCTATAAATTTTGGCATTTTTGACAGGTTATATAGCCTGTGTGACCCTAAGTTTATTCATCTGTAGTAAGTGGAAATAAAACCTGCATCACAATCCAGCTGATAAAATGAAACGGAATAATGCAAGTTTCACACCTTGTATACAGCAGCAAGCTGCATACCTTGGACAGCCTTGCCTTTATCCCTTCTTTGTCCATTTTCTCTAATCATGGGATTTTAACTATGCCTTCAGTGAAGACAATTCTCAAAACCATATTTCTAGCTTCATATTTTAAATTGCATATTTTTTAATCTTCAAAGGCAAAGCAAATAACATATCCCAAATCATAAGTTTTATAAGGAAACCATGACAACAGAATTTCTTCCTTTAAATCTTCTAGTATCTTATTTTTCTCAGGATAGTTTTTCAGTTTTACTTTAATCTTTTTCCAGATATTAGACTGTGTAAATCATAATCCAAGCCCAAGTCATTTTTAATCAGTTGTTGTTCAGTCTCTAAGTCATGTCCAACTTTTTGTGACCCCAAGGACTCCTTCAGGCTCCTCTGTCTATGGGATTTACCAGGCAAGAATACTAGAGTGGGTTGCCATTTCCTTCTCCAAGGAATCTTCCCGACCCTGGGATTGAACCCACATCTGCTGCATTGGCAGGCAGATTCTTTACCACTGAGCCATCAGACATAATTATTAATCCAATGACTACCACCATGCCAGATTGGCACCATGGAGATGTCTTGACAGAAGAAGCTATATAAAACCTAGCAAATTTATTTATTAATTATAGTTACCAATGAAAACTAAAATGTAGATATGAAGATGGATTTTGGCAGTTATCAATATGCTAGTTATATTCACAAGGTCACCACTGAAAATACCTTTGACTATTTTAGAGTAATACATTCAAGGGGGAAAACAGAACATTGTACATTTTGACTGCCATTCATTATTTACACGGGTTTGTTGTGTTTGTTTCTTTTCATGTAAATGAGTCACCCCATTCATATAACCACGTAATTTTAAGACAGAGCATATCTAATTTTTCACCAGTCAAATGTTTCAGGAGAAACAATGCTTTTTTTCTATTTATTCTTACAATGCCATATCTAGAATGACCATTTAGTTCCTAGAATATTTATTTCATATTCATAACATATAATTCCTTCATCATGAGCTTTCCATTCACTATCAGTATATTTCATATTTATCAGCCCTTACACTGCCATTCATAAAAACTAAGAAAAACTGCATTTTCACTTAAAGAACCTAGTAGTACACAATAAATATTTCTTGTATTGATGGTCAATGTCATATTACTTCATGTTACATACATAATTACATGTATGTAATTATACATACAAAGTCAAACAAATTTGGATGTGACATAATGCTTCTCAAGTCTATATTCCATAAAATAATCATCATAATATTTTCTGATCTCTTTCTTCATTTTGGATACTTTTTCTGGCATGGAAAGATCATTGATTTTATATATACTAAAGAAAGAAACTCTATACATAGATAAAGTTAATACATAGATTATTAAATAAGGAAGTATTTATTTTAAATAGAAAAATCTTATTTAAAATGTGCTTAAATGTGGTTTAAATGTGCTTCAAATAACTAAAGTATTTTTTGTTTATTAAGTCAAACAGAAAAGGTTTCATTCAACAAATGCTATATGTATTGCTAACATTATAAATTTAATATATCTAACATTATATATTGAAATCAACTCTAATCCCTGATTTAGGTGTAAAAGATAAAAGACTTATTTTTACAAAAACTTTGCTTCTTTCTAAAAACAACTCATAACATTTTCTGATTAAAACACAAAATGTGTAAAAAAAAGAAACCTGTATTAATTTTAAAAGTGAAAGTTGCTCAGTGGTATCTGACTCTTTGTAAACTCTCCAGGCCAGAATACTGGAGTGGGTAGCCATTCCATTCTCCAAGGGATCTTCCCAACCCAGGGATCAAACCCAGGTCTCCCACACTGCAGGCAGATTCTTTACCAGCTGAGCCACAAGGCAAGCCCAAGAAGACTGGAGTGGGTAGCCTATCCCTTCTCCAAGGTATCTTCCCGAACCAGGAATCTAACCAGGGTCTCTCGCATTGCGGGTGGATTCTTTACCAACTGAGCTATCAGGAGGACCTAATTTTATGTCAGTATGAAATCAGAATTACAATGAGAAAAAAATTCCTTAACAGTTAAACATTTTTCATTGGCTGAATTAAAAATGGAATTCATATAAGGTTCTAACTGGCTTTATTAAGCACAATAATTTTATATTTATTATTTAAAATGTCATCAGTTTCCACTAGATACCTTCCCTAATCCTTAATGCTTATTGTGCTTAAAAACTGGATTTGCTTCACAGTTTCTGGATCCTTATTTTACAAGAAACATGGTTAAGTAAAATATATCTGCCTGAAGTATAGAGCATATCAGCAGGGAATAAAACTAGTATCCAGGCCCACATGATGTTAATAAAGGTAATTAAGTAGAATTTGATTGTCAAAGAAGCAATTAATTAAGTATAAAATGCTGGCTTTAATTTTGTAAAATAAAATGTTTCCTGTTTCTATTGGGAAAAACAAAACTAACAAATGGGTGATATGCTAGGTATTTTTCTTTTGCTTAAAGAAGCAAAAATTACTGGTATGAATTAAATTTCTGAAATGATAATTAAGTCATAGAGCTGACTCCTCTCAAAACTGTATACAGTGTTACCCAATCATAATATATAATGATAATGAAAATCAGTCTTCAAAATTAACATTTACATAAATATCTATTTCAAAGATGATAATATCAATGATAATACCACTGGCTTTATCTATATGTGACAATTTAGATAAACATGGGATGTATGGTTTATAATAGGATAATAGCTTTCTGAAATAATTTCTTGATTTTGATAAACTGTGGGGCCCACGGGGGCATGAAGTCTTCATTTTCATTTTAGGGTTATAGCTCTAACTTTTAGCAGTGTCCAAACCAAATGACACTCAATAAATATATGTTAAATGAATGTATGATTGAATTTGAAAATGATGCCCCATTTATTTGACTTTGTTAATTAAGTATTTTAACATGTACATTACATGAACCCCCAATTATTATACTAAGACATTAGTTTAAAAAGAGAAAGAAACACTGAGATCAATAACTACCTTAAATAACACTTAAAAAGGAAATGTGACTCAAAACTTCTAAGTTCAAGTCTGTATGGGCCCAGCCTCAGGAAATAAAGAAACCGTTCCTGAAGATATATAATTAAAGAGTTTAGACAGAAGCTCTAACTTTCCATGGAACTAAATTCCACAAAATTATAGCTGTTCAGTTATAGCTGGTTTCACAGGCTCTCCAGAAGGAACTCACATTTTGTTCTATGAACACTTAGACTCCATTTTAAGATGTCACTTTGGTTGTTCCCCCTCCCAATTTAAGGTAACAACTGAAAACTCGGGACATATTTTTCCGGTTTTTGTTTTTTTGTTTTGTTTTTTTAAATTTGTAATCAGCATTTTCTTTGTTGGACAAATGCCCAATTCTTGATTATTAGATTAGTACGAGAAATGGGGAATTATTAGCTTATATCAATTGTTTAAGCTCAAATAATACCCAGGTTAAAAAAAATCCAAGTAACAATGTAAAAGTTAATTTAATAAAGGTAAGAACCAAGTCAGAAGATCACAGGGAAAGGCATTTTGTCTTTCAAATTTTTTTAGAAAAGCTATTGTTAAAAACATTTTGTGGCATCATCTCTGCACACCTTGCAGAACACTGACAAGCCCTAGGACATCCCTGAAGTCAGTTTATGCCTCAGTCAGATTTGATAGCCTCTTATTTTTCCTAAGTGAAAACACAAATTGTAACTATAAATAATTGCTTTTTAAATAAACATGCCTAAATCTACTCCATCAAAGCACAGCTGTTCTTTAAAATGGATAACTTGGGAAAGCGTCTATTTATTCCATTACCAAAAAATTTAGAAAACCTTCTTTCATTGTTTTTCCCTGCAAATATGTGAGTCATGCAAAAACAAAAATCAATCTTAGAACTATTAATAGCACAGACTATTTGGGGGCTAAAAACAGCACAGCCCAATTCCATCACTTACATTTTTCATGAGTTTGGGTTCCAAATAAGATCCATCTTTTTTCTCAAATGAAATTCAAATTTAAAGTATAAAAGTCCAACACTACCGGATGAATCAATAAAATACACCACAAACTATAAAGCTACTTCCCAAGAGGCTTTCCAGAATGCCTAATAAGATGGGATTATCACTGGATTGGGACTATAAACTCTAGAGTGACTACTAGGAACAGGCTTAAAAATCAGCCATCCCTATGCTTTCAATTGCACTTTATAAATTATCAGTGTACATTAAATGTTAGAATTCCTTACTTTTTTCTTGTGTTAAAATGCATGCATGCCAAGTCCCTTCAGTCATGTGTGATTCTTTGCAACCCCATGGACTGCAGTCCACCAGGCTCCTCTGGTGGGATTTTCCAGGCAAGAACACTCGAATGGGTGGCCATGTGCTCCTCCAGGGGATCTTCCTCACCCAGGGATCTAATGCAAGTCTTTTAGTTCTAATTTGCATTTGCAGACAGGGTCTTTACCACTAGTGCCACCCGGGAAGTCCATTAAAATGCATAATGCAGAAAAAACAATGTGGTACCCTTAGAAATAATTTTAATTTATGACTCCCTATGTATCTATATTTGAAACGTTTACATATTTAAATACAAGTCAGTAAACAAATGCCTAGCTCTTCATTGTGCCCACATGATTAATCAGAAGCACAGACCTGGGATGACTAAATGGGTCTTAACTGGGGCTTGTGTCAGGGTCTCTGACAATATTTTGTACCATATACACAAATATTAAAATGGTCTTTATAAGGTGTCATTTCTGACACTAATAATAATCTTCTACTATTAATAATGTTTTAGTTTAAAAAAAACACCAAAGCTTCATCAAGGGAGTTAAAAGAGGGATGCTTTATGTGAAAATGGGCAAGGAGTCACATATAGAAAAATTATAGCAATGAAAAATTAAAGATTATCTCCAGTGAAAATAAAATAATGCATTTTCTTCCTGCACAAATACAGCTTTAAATTGGAAGTCAAAATTATTGTAAATGTATGAAACATTCCAGGCAATTTTCTTCAAATATTAAAATCAATTAATTAGAGGAAATTATTGGTCTATAATTCATTTCCATTACCAAAAACACAGGCAAAACTATTTCCTTTGTGAGTGTTTTCCAAATTTTGAAATGATATTTTTGTATTTCCTGAAAGCAAACTCTAAATTGAAAAGGATAAGTGAGCTCAACATGTGCCATGTTTTGTCTTAAACACATTTGAGATTTCGGTTTACCCACTGAAAGGCATGCAATCACATTTAAAATTTAACATTAATATATAAGAATAAAGGGTACCTAGAAACCATGGGCGCAATCAGTTTACTTATAGTATAAAACTCTATCATCTCACTATTGTAAATTCTCTATTTTTCTGTCATTCAGTGTTAGAGAAGCATAAAATCAATCACATGTATTATGAATCACATCAGTGCAGTCACTCAGTCATGTCTGACTCTTTGTGACCCCATGGACTGCAGCAAGCCAGGCTTCCCTGTCTATCACCAGCCTCTGGTGCTCAAACTCATGTCCATTGAGTCGGTGATGCCATTCAACCATCTCATCCTCTGTCAGCCCCTTTTCCTCCTGCCTTCAATCTTTCCCGGCATCAGGGTCTTTTCCAGTGACTCAGTTCTTCACATCAGGTGGCCAAAGTATTGGGGGTTCAGATTCAGCTCAGTTCTTCCAATGAATATTCAGGACTGATTTCCTTTAGGACTGACTGGTTGGATCTCCTTGCTGTCTAAGGGATTCTCAAGAGTCTTCTCCACCACCACAGTTCAAAAGCATCAATTCTTTGGCACTCAGCTTTCTTTATGGTCCAACTCTCACATCCATATATGACTACTGGAAAAACCATAGCTTTGACTAGATAGACCTTAGTGACAAAGTAATGTCTGTGCTTTTTAAAATGTTGATGTTCACTCTTGTCATCTCCTGTTTGACCACTTCCAATTTACCTCCATTCATGGACCTAACATTTCGGGTTTCTGTGTAATACTGTTCTTTACAGCATTGGACTTTACTTCCATCACTAGTCACATCCACACGGGGCATTGTTTTCACTTTGGCTCAGACTCTTCATTCTTTCTGGAGCTATTTCTCCACTCTGCTCTAATAGCATATTGGGCAACTACCAACCTGGGGGTTTCATCTTTCAGTGTCATATTTTTTTTGCCTTTTCATACCGTTCACAGGGTTCTCAAGGCAAGAATACTGGTGGTTTGCCATTCCCTTCTCCAGCGGACCATATTTTGTCAGAACTCTCCACCATGACTCATCCATCTTGGGTGGCCCTCCATGGAATGGTTCATAGTTTCATTGAGTTAGACAAGGCTGTGATCCATGTGATCAGTTTGGTTAGTTTTCTGTAATTATGGTTTTCATTCTGTCTGCCATCTTATGGATAAAGATAAGAGGCTTGTGGAAGCTTCCTGATGGGAGGGACTGGCTATGGGGGAATCTGGGTCTTGCTCTGATGGGTATAAACCATGACAAATATTAATTGAGCACCTATTGTGTATAGGTCCCACACAGGATACAAAGATATAGTTCATGACCTCAAGTATTAGAATATCTATAGTTGGTGAACAATACATAAACATGGAGTCTGTTAGGTTCTTATTGGCAATACAGGCTTCTAAAACTATTTGAAAATGTAAATTTCAAACAGCATCATTAGAGCATTTATAAGGATATCAAGTAAATGAGAGAATACTATAAACTGAAAAGCCTTTAAAATATTTTTTCCTGTTCTAAACATTAGCTGTTAAAGCATTATTTTCAAATGATGCATCCCAGTTAGACACTTATCAGTTGTAGGCTTTACTGAAAATTCAGTGCACTTATTGACTGAGTGAAGAAAGGTTAAGGAAGAAAAAAATAGACAACACAGTTGCAAGTTGGTCCTTGACAACATAGGCAATGTGTTATTTTATATAGCTTAAACCTAATCATTGTGCAAAAGAAAAATTTCAGAGTTGTCATGGCATTAAAATGACTTTCATAAGCACTAAGGCATTGAAACATATTAAAGAATAGAAGATTTAAGTCTTTTTATTCAATGCTTAAGAAAAATCAGGCAAATGTTTTTGCTTCTGTTTATAGCCCCAATTACCCTAAGCACTTGGTTTAATTTGTTCTCTTCCTGATTAAATCTAGACATACATAAAGATTGGATGAGAATGAATGTTCTACTAAATGGTGCTTGAGGATGAGGAGAAATGATATATGGGATTCTTTTCATTAAACTGATATATGCTTATTGAAAAACATAAATATTATGTATTATGGCCAATGGATTAAAAGTTATGCTTAATATATTTACCTATTATGTGAAATGCATGAGCAATTATTTAGTAAAGCACACATACAGAGACTGTCATCATATTAAAGTCTGAGTTGTTCAAAACAGAACCCCAATTTGATATGGGCATATCTAGTAGGTGGGGTCAGCACAATGATAACTCTGAGACTTCAAAGTAAATTTGATCAACAGATTTAGTGTTCCTTTTGTGATTATTTAGATTTGTCATGTGAGAATAAAAGAACAAGCCTATGTTTGTTTTATAAAATTTATACAATGGATCACAAAAAAAGGAGTAAAATCATGTTCCTGGCAAACAAATACTGACTATGAAAGAATTTTGGTTTCTAGTGCTAATGAACTTCATCTCTTTCAGTAGCTATGCTTAGTCACTCAGGCACATTCAACACTTTGAGACCCCATGGGTTGTAGTCTGCCAGGCTCCTCTGTCCATGGGGATTCTCTAGACAAGAATATTGTAGTGGGTTGCCATGTTCTTCTCCAGGGGATCTTCACAACCCAGGGGTTGAACCCAGGTCTCCCGCATTGCAGGCAGATTCTATATTATCTGAGCAATCAGGGAAGCCTTTATTAAGCAGAAAAGCCACCAATAAGAATACAACTTTTTCTTCCTATGGATAGACTTAAAAGTATTTTAGCCACAGAGAAGAAACACCTTATTTCTTATAAAATACATTAAGGTATGCTTTTGATCCACAGATGGAGGACAGCACTATATGAAGTCGGAGAACATGGGTCAACTGGTATGACCCCTATTAACTGAACTGCCTCTGAGTATTTGTATGATAGACTGACCCAGCTACACCAGTGACCCTCAACTGGGTGTGATTTTTGCTCCGTCCAGGGGACACTGGAAATATCTGCAGCCATTTGATTGTTATTATTGGGGTGGGGGAAAGGGGGCATGCAACTGGTGTCTAGTGAATAGAAACCAGAGATGCTGCTAAGGATTCTACTGTGCATAAAACAGTCCCTCACAACAAAAAATTATCTGGCTCAAAATGTCAATGGTACCAAGGGAGAGGAACTTTGAACTCATCCATTGTTTTTGCCTTGTTGACAGTTGTGGTTGGGGTCCCACCTACCGATAAAAGTATGGTCCATGAAAAGCCTAATTGTATCAAGCACTAGCCAACTCTCACCCATCCTCAGTAACACGGGGGAGAAATTAGAGGTGGGATACATGAGTAAATGCAAATGCTACTCTGTGAAGCTAACTGAAACTGAACTGAAGTCGCTCAGTCGTGTCCGACTCTTTGCGACCCCATGGACTGTAGCATACCATGCTCCTCTGTCCATGGGATTTTCCAGCCAAGAGTACTGGAGTGGGTTGCCATTTCCTTCTCCAGAGGATCTTCTCGACCCAGGGATTGAACCCAGGTCTCCCACATAGTAGGTAGACGCTTTACCGTCTGAGCCACCAGGCTTATTCTCTATTTTAAAGATTTTTTTGGCAAGAATGCTCAGTTAACTCATGGGAGTGTATTCAGGTACCAGGGTTACTGAATTCAGGTACCTGTATTCAGATAACAGAGTTAATATATTCTCCCCACCCATAAATCAAATGTTGACTTAGGGTTCCTTCAGGATAAGCAGAGAAGAGTTAAGAGATAGTGGAGAAAGGAACAGGTAGCTACAGGAGATCTGGGGAAAGTGAAAAGAGAGTAATTCATAAACTATGAAGGGCTATTCATTTTTATCTTCAGCTGTGTCAAATTACTTATGTGCTTAATACTGTGTTATAATTCAAGTCCCTTCTAGTTATTCTACAGATTAGATACTTATTCTTTTCCATGTTCTTCCAGAGACATAAGAAGTGTGAAAAGGTCAGTTAAACAGATGTGTTTAAAAACAAAGATGTTGAGCAATGAGCAATGATAAAGATGGTTACTACAATCTTGCCCACTTCATGACAGACTATTTCTCTTTTAATCATAGTAAAGAGAAGAGTATCTGGCAGGTAGCAGGTGCTCAGTAAATGTTGGTTAGATGAATAAATGGTTCATCATCCAAAGCATGGACTCTCCCTTAATGCATTAATATCATTCCTTTCTTTTATCCAGTTGTTTTCAAGCCCAGACTTTTCTTTCTTCACAGCTTTTATCACATTCTTTTCTTCCTTTATCTTCTGAATGTGACTCTGAGAGAGACACATTCATCCTTGCCTTGTTTTATTGGTTGTTTCTCAAGTTTTTAATGTTAACATTCCTTTGACCACCTTGCTGCCAAATTACTCCTTTTAAACATAACTCTCTGTGTACTTTCCACTACTTTTTAAAAGTTCTCTGTAGTCTAAAGTGAAACTTTTACCTTTTTAGGCTACAAATGTTGGTTTATCAATTTGATTTCACTAATTAGCTTCCAATTTTACAATTTACTAAACTACTATATATTTTTTAAAAAATCACTGTTTGGCAAAAGTAGAGAAGGTTAGTATGGCATAGAGTAGGATTGTCATTAGCTAGGAATTAAGAGACTTTAAGATACTAAATAGTGTGACTTTTGATAAACCTCTGAGAGTTTGACAAACCTCTGAGATGATATCTGAGCAATGTCTCAGTTAGTGACTTATGTCACTGCAATTTAGAGGGAGGAAAGATACTATCTGATATTCAGATTCTAGCAAAAAACACTTTTTGCTCAATACTTTCATGAAGGAAAATAATTATGAAGACACTAAAATTTGGAAATTCAGGGTCCATTTGTTATCTTAGTTACAAATAAGTCTTACAGAATATTATATTATTAATAGTATTAACAATACCATATTATTATAGAAAATATTATTAATAGGAGGATGAAAATAAGTATTTTGTCACTGTTCAGTGGAAATCATTCTTTCAGTAAAAAAGAGTTTAACAAGGAAATGGTTTTTCCATACTCATCTTGCCTTCAATCAGTCCAGCTGCCTTTTAGCAGCCAAGCAACTGATTTTCACTATTATTGTGTTTGGATCATCAAGACCTCAAGATGAACTGCTTGAGGAAAATGGTTTGAAAGAAATACATACATATACACGGGCATCAGTCTTTAGTCTCTTCTTTCAGTGGCATTGCTTTCAAGTCAAATTGGCTTGTGTCCAAAAGAAAACAAACAAACAAAAAAATCAACAGTTAAACAGCTGGTACCAATTATCCTAACTTCAGTGGGACTCCACACTCAAGTGTCAAGAAGCAAACTGGATTTGTTATTTTGTTATTTGTTATTTTGTAACTTGACCATGATGTTAGCACTCACTTTGCCCATTGCCTTCTATTTAATCTCCAGAATCATATACCTAAACTCTCACAGCAAGCAAGTGTTGTTATTTTGTGTGTCTTTATAAACTCATTAAATTACTGGAGTTTAAAAAAAAATAGAAAACTGGATATAAAAGTTTGAACAAGTATTTATCTGATGTCATAATATATTTTGACACTAGCTCAGGGATATGGAATTCTAGAAGAGAAAAATACTGTGATAATGAACATAATGATATGTATGTAACATTTTTTCTCGTATCAAAGATTGTTAACAAAATTGTTAAAAATATAGTTCTTTTCAAGTTTGCTTATGGAAGTTGTGTTACATTATTGATTTGTTTAAAAATATTTGTCTTCCAAAGATATACAATGACATTTTGTAACATATTCTCATATTTATACTTCATGCTTTAAGTTTTATAAAGTTGCCTCATTTTTTTTTAGGAGCTTAGATTGTAACTCTAACAGTCTGAGGTGCTATTCTCTAGAACCAGGAAGTAAATGTTGGCAATATTAAATAGGATTTGGACAAGAAAAATTCCAGTTCATAATTTTAGTCCCTAAGAAGTACAAGTTCTAAATTTGGCAATATCTACTGGTTTTAATATGTTCTACTCTGAAATAGAAACTCTCTTGAAAGTTTACTTTAGGAAAAAGAAATCCATTGCTCTCCATCAAGACAAGCATCTCACAAATCACAAAGAGGATTTTGTAACTAAGCAACGAAGGTCAGCGAGACTGTGACCAAGATTTGGAGAACCAGCTGAACACACACACACTCCAAGGAAAGTGTGGACCTGCACTGCAAGGGAAGAAAATCAACACTGTATTTGAAGCACTCCTTTTTAAAACCTATAATTTCATTGTACTATGCAGGTGTACACTGAAAAACAGCTGATAAATCTGCTCTAGATCCACATTTTGAATAATAAAATTATATTTTATTCAAAAGATTTTCTGTTATAAATATACCCTGATCAGCCAAGAAACTGGAAAACAAACATCAACACAACCTTTACATAGGCACTTTTCTAACTGGATGATTTCACTTGAATAGTACCTGATTTCTTTATTTTCCTAGGCAAAGCTACATGCTCATTAAAAAAGCATAGATTTGCTGAGTCCTTCAGTGGAGACTGTTAAAAATGGATGAAAAACTTTCATGAGTTCTCATAAACTTTCCCAAGTAACTGTAATTGATATTTGTTTTTTATACTGATACAAAGTATAGCATATTGATCAATACTACAAAATTATGGTACTTATCAGAATTCTAGAAGGTAACAAATATTACATTAATTGCAGAGTTGTTAATTTGAGAAGCTCAAAACTGTCCTGGGTCTGAAGCTCCAAATAACTGTGTCAGAAATTGTATTGAGTATTGCAGTCATTTGCACTGCTAGTTTTACAAGTGCCTCACTGGGTAAGTAACAATGCAAAGAACTTTAAAGTTTACATGTAACTACATGTAACTTCAAGTCTTCTAAACTTCAGCTGGGTGGATTTGGTAGACAACTTAGATACATTTGGTTTTATTCTGTTTGCCTACTTTACATCCTTATTTTTTCCAAAAACCAGGGTCATATATGTGAAGAGAGACTGTTGTTGCCTAAAGTGTTCACCACATGCTCAGAGAAGCTTTTAAGTTATCCTGGTTGCATTGAATTATCATTTAGTTCTATGACATCATATTTAAATGCCTTCGATCTAAACTCAATAATGAAATTCCTGATGCCATTTTAGCAATACACACCTTGCCTAAGAAACATAGTACATATTGGTCAAAGAAATGAAAAGAATGTGGAATGTATTCATGGAATCAAAATTTCAAATTGTTTTCACATATTGCACAGGTGCAGGAAAGACGCAGATAAGCATTTTCTTTATGATACATTCACCTCCTCTAACTCTTCCTACCTACTTCTATTTTTGCCTATTGCACATCTAACTTGGCTTCAATGAGGCCATAATTAAGTGTAATCTTGTTGTTGGCTTAAAAAGAAACCTGTACATCACAGTAATGTGGCATTCACTGGGCCTTAGTGTTATCATCTCAGCACAGATGCGTGACCTAAAACTACTATGGGATATTGAGAAAATATATTTGTGTGCCTATAAGTTTACAGGTGAATGCATAAGCTGCTTGGTTCAGCAATATTTTCTGAACTTGTAACCTTTCCCTCTTAGCTGACCCACAGGAGGGAGGATGACTTTATAATAGCAAGGACTCTAGATACATTTGAGAATTTATGCCCCAGTGGGGAGAACAGTAGGGAAGTCAGACTCAGGCACAGGATAACTGACTGTATCAGAAGAATATCAGGCACCACATTAAAGTTCACTTACACACTATATTATCAGTCAGATTGTTTTTAATGCATAAGACAGTCCTGTAGAGAAAGCTGGATATGGAATAAAAAACATATGCATCTATATATATATATAGATATATATATAAACAGATTTAGTGCAAGACTATGGACATCATTTTAAAGGTCTACTTTTTTATTTGTAAAACCAAAACTTTAAAATATTATATTGTTTATACATTCTAAAAGTATAAATCATCTAGTTAATATTTTTCTTATAAATCAAATTTAAATGGAAATAAAGAATGAAGCAGAATTTTCAAAGAAATGATTCATAAGCCAAAACTTATCAAAAACATTATTAGAAGAATAAGAGTTTTCCCCTAATATCTTCACTACATATACCCATATATCCTTTAGTAATAGAAGTAAATTTCTTTAAAAATATTTTATTCAAAAGTCATCCTTTGAACTGAAAAAATGCTGAATACTATTTTAGATAAGAATCATGAGCTGCAAAAGATTACCATTTAGTAACATAATTTTTTTAGATGTGAATAGGTAAATATATCATCTTTAAATATGTCTATAATATGTACTAGGCCTTTTATCTCCCCCGAAAATGAACGTGTTTCAAAACAGATTTGCCATAAGGTTTTCATATATGACCAATTTTCACAATAAGTGACATCTGTGAGCCAGATGGAATTAACAAAAAAAAATCCCTTTACTTCCTGTTTGCTCAAGAGAAAAATAATACTGATCATTTTGACCTCAAAACATCCACAGTTTCATTATCTGAAGATTACAGCATTTTTTACAGTTGCTCCTAGAACAAAATGATTTCTACATTAATAGCTTTTTCAATTGGTTTTATCTTGTTAAAGGATTAATACTTAAAAAAAAAAACCTACCTAGTGAAAGCTAGAAATTTTCCATACAAACATGATAATAAACTATCTGGGCTTCTACAAACCTAGTTGCCTCACTGCTTTTTCACTATAATACTAACAGATGACATACAGATAAAGCAAATATTAGCTCAAATTTTAAATTTAAGTACTGATATATTCATTTAGTAGTTAAATGTAAAGTTTTATAATTTATTCTCCAGAATATCTAAAAATCATGTAAATCTTATACAAGAAAAACAAAAAATAGCAAATCTCAAATTTCAGTTCATTTGTTAAAGTAACTTTCGGTGTAAATAAGTTGACTTATACATTTAGTATTTCATTATGTTTGTCTTGTTGTCTAGGCTTAAACAAAGCAAACTGACAGTTAGTATAAGAACACACCTACTATTACAGAAAAGAGCAACAATGAAGGACAGGAAGACAAAGATTTTGTAATAATAGAGAAGAAACATTTAAAAATTCCTTACATTTGTAAATGAAGAAAATATGTGAAAAAACAAATTTTTATGGGTTATGGGGTTCTTTGAATATGCCTTTATGTTTAGCATTTTACGCATAATGTTGAATATTTGCAAGTCACCATTTCCCATAGATTGGAGGCTACTAAGGTAGGAATAATGCTTCATTCATTTATGCACTCTAAGCATTTAACAGACCTTTTGAAAGCAATAAAAGTTTGATAAATGAATGAAATCCTTCCATCAATTTCATCAATAGCCACCCGTCAATATTACTATGTGCTATTATTGAAAAATTAAAGAATAAATTTTAAATAACAGAATGACTAATTCTTTGTCAAAAATATATGTAGTTGACATTTGTCTTAACTAATCTTATAGTTCTCAAAACCATAAGGAATTATTATTAAATGTTTTATATTCACTTATTAACAAAATTACAATGGAATTTGTCTAGTTTCCCCATAATACTTCAATATTTTATCTATACACATGTTAACTTTTTTTAACTGAAGACATTTTTCAATAAATTATTAATGATATCAATATCTGAGCAAAGACTACCTTTGGGGTGAAGAAGAAATATGGGGGCTATATAATCTATTATATTGAAGACTCTACAGAAATAAAATGGCATATTGCTAAAACGATCATTTGGTCACAATACTGAAATAAAGTAAATGTTTGATTTGAAAGATAGAAATTTCTGTATTATTAAAAGGAAAAAGGTTAATGTCTTAACTGAGAACTTAAGTCATTTCAATTGTGTAAACAATATAAAACTAATGAGACAGAATTTCAGAGGTCTTGTATAAACATCCATTACTGACCATCATCATAAATTCCAAGTAGTCTCAATTTGTGCAGTAGTGTATATACATTTGTGTGTGTGTGTGTGTGGTAACATGTAAGTATATATGTATGTATGTGCCCATCACCTATCATCTATGTATTTATCTATCTATCCATTTATCATCTGTATATTCATCTTAATAGTATTAACAGCCATAGCTATACTCTGCTTTTTTTCATATGGATGGACTTAAGACTATAGAAATTCTAAGCAACTTAATATCTGACATGAGATATCAAACTGTGAATAATTTTCATTAACTTATTACTTTTTTCTCATTGATTTCATAAAGAAAAAGAAACATATTGTTCTAATGATGCATGATACATTGGTTAAATTTTTCAAACAATTATAAGTAATTATGTATAAACACATATATGTATACAACAAGGGTACATTATCACCACTAGACAAAAATGAGAAGCAATAAAATAAAAGAAATTGCTTATATCCAGAAATGTAGCCATATTTTCAAGTGTGAATTCAAGATCATGTTTTTCAGATCTACGCTATCCTGATTAATAATGGTTAAGCAAAAAACAAACTAACAAAATGCATTGTAGAATTAAAATATGTATACTGGAGTCAAAAGTCAGCAATATGCATCCCTAGGACAGTATTATTTTTAATTGTTACAGGATACTTAGAGCACAAAATATATGTGTAAATTAAATTGAAAAACAATCTATGGTTCCACAGTTAGAAGGACAGGTACTAGGTGGCCTTGAAATTTGAAAATATTCCCTTCAAATCAGTTGTTATAAACTGTTATAAATAGTTGTTATAAAACCTGTCCTGGAATCACTTCCAGTCTTTTATTTTCAAAGTATAATCCCTATTTTTCATATAACAGATTTTCCAATACCTAGCCATAAATAAAGACCATCCACACAGCATCAATCTACAGAGGCTGCAATATTTTGACTGCTTGTCTTTTTTTCCCCTTAAACTACTTTTTGTGTTGGTTTGTTTTTTTCAATAGAGTTCTACTATGGTATTCTGGCAAAACAGCAATGACCCACTCTCTGACTCATACGGCATGATTGTTTCCAGAAGTGCAGAGACATGATTTCATTTCCTCTTTTTTTTTCTTTTTCTTTCTTTTGTTACAACTATATGGTGGAGTGAGTTTGGGATGCATATGATACTCCTTACAAAGAAACTGAAAAAAAAAAAAAAAAAACACAGCACATGCTGAGGAATAGGGAAGACAGTTATAGATAATAATGTGTCATTTTCTATCTGCTTTAAAAGTTATTGATCCAACTCACCATGTAGTGGTCCTGAGAGTAAACTAAATATTTGTACTGATGGATTTTTAAAAATTTCCTTACTGCCAAATTACCTCAAATCTGCAAAGAAGGATGTGATAAGTCTATAAATTTACACAATGTTTTCATACCATATTAAAGTATTTGTAGCATTATTTCTCAATTATTCAATTTTCCAGTATTGGTTCCCAGGATTTTACATATAGAAATATGGCAATTTCAAATATGAAGAGTTCATTCTTGAACAGTCAGAACAGTGCAACAATTTATCTTTCTTCAAAAGTCTGAACAGAAATGAATAATATACTTAGAATAGCCATATGGTTTACGTTTCTTTAAATTAGTCTCTGCAATGTCCACATTAAGCACTATTTTGTTAATCCCACATTTAACTTGAAAAGTGCTTTGTACAGTTAGAAATTTATTTAATGTTGAATCTTTATTTCAGACTAATTCAAGTCTACTTTAATAAATTTTTTTCTTCCTTCATACTTCTCTCAACTCAGATACATCCTACATCATTGTGAGACTAGATGGAGTATAGATCATATCAACATAGTCTCTGACTCACAAATAAACAAGAGCTTTCCGTTGTCCATCATAGAATAAGAACAACCTTTTGTCCTCTCATACATCTCCTCCATCTCCAGCAGACTCCAGCAAATGACTTTCACTATTCAATGCACATGACCTGTTTTTCATATCTGAACTTTCAATCATGTTATTCATTCTTTTGAAACATATTTCTTTTCTTCTCATATATAAGTCTTGAAATTCTGCCCATCACTGAAGTTGTTCTCAAACACCCCACCATGTGGAGTCTGATACTCATAAACCTTAGAGGTGCATTTTGTTCTGACAGATCCTCCAGCATTTTGCTCATATCTTGCAAATGGCACTAATCACATACAAGGTTTAGTGTGCTCATTTAGCAAAGTTAAAAATGAAAACGTATTTCCTTCCCCATTCTTCTTAAATGTTAATTTTGGAGAGCAAAGACTGAGACTTGTTCATCTTTGTAAGTAATACAGACCACATAAACACAAGCTCAATACCAGGATCACTCCATGTGGTACTTGGTTGGTTTATGAAAGCAGCCTATGAAATTCATGCTCCTTCAAATGACATAGCTTCAAACAGATAAAGGGGAAGAAGGTAATATAACACTGCCACCACAGGGTTGTCTGATATATTTGATTCTTGAGAGGAAGTAAATTTTTCTACCATCTTTGAGAGGAAGTAAAATTTTCTACCATCACACCACTAGACTTGCCTATTCTTTTCTATACCTTTATTTGCAATGTATCTATATGACATTAACCTTAGGTTACTGCCATGGTGATTATTCACTGACTAATCTGTTTTTTTTAAAAGCAAACCTCTATTTCCAATGACATTTACCACCATTGAGCTTCTCAGTTTGAGCATTTAGTGTTTGGAAAAAGATACAATGTCACACTCATGTAGATAACATCCCTACATTGTGTCAAATATATAAGATTTAACCACAGATCTCTTCATATATCTGGCCAATTTAACAATCTCCTTAAACAACACTTTAAAACATGAAACAATATGTGGTAAGAAAATATTTTGTACTGAATATCTCAACAAGTCAATTTTCCTACTAAAGACTGCTACAAGTTAATTTAAAACACACATTTCTGTATGTAAGATGACATTTCTTAAACAGATTAAAATTTAAAGAAAGAATGCAAAAATCTGTTTCACTAGAAATTATCAGAAAACATACTTGTTCATAGGTTAAATTGATATTTCTTGAATATTTGTTACCTGCTGATTATTGTGCCATAGATAATGTATTAAACAAAACAATGTTCCCACCTTTGTGCATAGCACATTTTTAGTGAACAAAAGAGATTTTTTTTTTTAAGTAAGTGCTTGCAGAATTTGTAGCAACAAACTATAACACATGCTGTGGAATACAGCAAGCTAAGACAGTATAAAAGAGAATAAGCTAGAGTCTAGAGGGTATGGGAAAACATTCTAAGAAAATAATGCTTAAGTTCAGAGCTGAAATACAAGGAGTTACTTGGGTAAAAGTGATAAATGCCCCACACCAGCCAAGTGAACAAAAAAATAATTTTAAATGTACAAATATCATCCAGGCTTGTCTGTAAATATAGGGAAAGAAAAAAACTAGCAGTTCAAAAAAGGATGACTGATTAAGCAAGCTATGGTACAAATAGCTCATGAAATATTACAAAGTTATTAAAATGACTGTGAAATTTATATGATCCCATGAATATCTATGTTGAGTCAATAATGACTCAAATTACACATATGATCATAATTTTATAAATATATAAAAAGAAAAAAAAAAAAACAGTCCATGCGGTCACAATGAGTCAGACATGACTGAGCACACACACATAGATAAATCAACAAACCAATCACCACCACTACCACCAAAAATCTCATATCTGGAGTACTGAACATTTATGAAGATACCATTTTAACTGTTGCCCCTCGGTTTCTCTATACGATTGATCTCTTACAACAGTGTAAGAGATTGCTGCAGCAGTGTTCATTGTCTTTCTGCACACTAAACCCATCTTTCCCTCTTCTGTCTGAGCACAGTTAGATCATGTTTCCTTCATTCTGTTGTGGATCCATGAGTTATAACTATATAGGCATGGCAGTGCAAGAGGAAGGAATGGCCTTTCCAGGTCACCCATACACATTTCCACATGCTCCTTGTTTAGTTCAGTTTCTCAAAGAAGTAGGCATCAACATGGGATTGGGAGTGTAAAAGATTTATTGGGAAAAATGCCTGTGAGAAAAAAATAACTAAGGAACATGTGTGTGGAAAAGACTTCAGTCTCTTCCAAATCTGAGCTCTATGGGATGAGAGAAAGGAAAGGAAAGTTGCGTGGAAAACATTTTAAAAGTATACTTCAATTCTGGGAAAGTTCTGAATTTCTTTTATCCTTGCCTCTTACCCTGGCAGGTCTTTGGTGGCTTAGCTGGTGATACGTTAACAGACTTTCATTCTTGAGGAGTCTGAGTCCTTGGCAATCATACTTTTCTCAAGCCAAAGCGTTTGCACCTGTCTATTGATGGTTACAATTCCCTAGGGGCACCCAAATGGATCACCTGAGGTACAAATTCCTGGCTATGCCGATAGTACAGAATCATCTCTACCTTTAATCATGCTTAATTCTAACTGCCAGTATCTGAAACCTGGAGAAGGAAATGGCAACCCACTCCAGTATTCCTGACAGAATAATCTCATGGACAGAGAAGCCTGGTGGGCTACAGTCATGGGATCACAAAGAGTCGCACACGACTTACCGACTGAACAACAACAGTGACACAAGTTTGTTGCCTGCTGACTCCTTAATGTAAGGATCTAAAATGCTCCACAGCTCATATTTCAACAGAACCTTTATTGTTTGTCCTGACTAAAGGGCGCCCCCTCAGGGGACTAAAACCTCTAACTCTTCAAAGACTAGAGTTGTAGAAACTTGAAGCACAAAACGCTTCAGAGGGTTTTTGGAACGATGCTGTAGGAGTGAGGGCTCTTCAGAGAAACAGAACCAACAGGATGTGAGCAAATATGCAGAGCGGCTTCCCAGGAGGCGCAGTGGTCAAGCATCCGCCTGCCAGTTCAGGAGACATAGGGACGCGGGTTTGATCCCTGGGTCGGGAAGATCCCCTGGAATGGAAAATGGCAACCCACTCCAGTATTCTTGCCTGGAAAAGCCCATGGACAGAAGAGACTGGAGGGCGACGGTCCACGGAATCAGACATGACTGAGCACCGCGCAGAGGTACAGAGATTTATTTTAAGGAACCGGCTCACCTGATAGTGGAAGCTTGGTGAGCTCCAACTCATGAGGTAAGCTAGCAGGCGGGAGACCCCGGGAGAGCTGCCAGCGTAGTTTGCTGCAGAATGCCTTCTTGTTCGCAGAGGTCAGTCTTTGTTCTTAAGACCTTCAGCTGATTTAATTTCCCTCCATCCGCGTTATGGAGGGTAATGGAGGGTAATCTACTTTACTCAAAGTCCATGAATTTAAATGTTAATCTCCTAGATAGACCTCGAGTGAGCAGGCGGCGTCCCTCCAGATTCCCGCCTGACAGCCATGACGCCAGACGCCCTCCTCCGCGAGGTAACCCTGGTGCTGTACACCGCCAGGGGCGCCCCGGGGCTGGAAGAGCTGCCGCGCCGCTTGCGGGCAGGCTCGGGCCTGAGCGCCTGAGGCCCCGCGGAGCCTGCGGGCGGCGGGCGGGGCGGCCGCGAGCGCGTGCCGCAGGCCTCTCGCTACTGCGCCTGCGCGCCGTGTACCGGGGCTGGCAGCCGGGCGGCCTGGGGCTCAGGGCGGAGCGGCATCCCTGCAGCTTTGGTTCTGCTCCCTGCAGGTGCGTGGCAACCTCAGTTACTCTGGAGCTGAAAATTGGTTCCAGGATGCGAACTGAGCGAGTGATAATTACTGTCTATTAGGACAGCTTCCCTCAGCGTCCTGTTCCTTCCTTCTTGCCTTTTTCTTACTGTAAAATTTGAAAAAGTATGTGTGTGTGTGTGTGTGTGTGTGTGCGCGCGCTCGCACGCACCCGCGCTCACTCCATTGTGTCTGACTCTTGCGACCTCCTGGACTCCTGCCAGGCTCCTCTGTCTTCGGGATTCTCCAGGCAAGAAGACTGGAGTGAGTTGCCTTTCCTATTCCAGGAGATGTTCCTGACCCAGGGATCCAACACTTCTCTTGTGTCTCCTGTATGGGCAAGCGGATTCTTTACCACTGCCCAACCCGGGAAGCCCGTAACACCCTTATTAGCTGCCAGTCTGTTCGCCCTTAGGATTCCCTGGTGACTCGGTGGTAAAGAATCTGCCTGAAATGCAGGAGACACAGTTGATGCTGGTTCGATCCCTGGGTGGGAAAAATTCCCTAACCCACTCAGTATTCTTGCTTGGAGAATCCCATGGACAGAGGAGCCTGGTGGGCTATGGTCCATCGGGCCACAAAGAGTCCGACAGGGCTGAAGCAACTGTGTATAGCTACTTGACATTATTGAGGCCACTCTCTCTGAGTTACCTCTAAACGCCCTGCCAGTCAACTTTTTGTCTGCTCCTCCAACCTTGATGTTTATGTGGTAATTTTGGCCTCTTGATTTCCAGCAGTGAAATACTGCCATCTGACCTCTATTACTTCATGGCACATCATTATTATGAATGTTAAAGAGCCAGCTCCATGACTACAAGAGAAGGGCCTGAACTGAACTTTTTGTATGATATCTCTTCTCCTCTCACCAGCACATTTCTGATGGCCTTGAAACCATATCTTTTGGAACTTGGCATAGAACATAACCTGGTGATTTTTTTGGCCTCACATTACTAACCACTCCAGCACACCCTCTTTACCTGGTTCCTTTATTCCTTCCTCTACTGTAATTCATGACAGCTTAAGCCTTTACAGTTTTCCCAGCATTGGTCAGAGCTCTTTTCTTTGGTCTGTCATAGTCAGTCTAGTGGTGGGTAGAATGTCCCTTTCCCCGGGGTCCTTGCTAGGGTGATAAATCTATGAAACCCTAGAAGGTTCCCTGATGTCAATGAAATATTGCTTATCTAGTCATGTACATTAGTCCCCTTGACAAAATCCAATCCTAGGGGCAGTCCCCTGGTTCATGCTACTGGCACCTAAGTAATTGTTATGCTTCCTTTTGGGTATAATACCTTTCCTCCCTTCTCAGCTGAGCATTTCTCCAGCCCAGCCCTCCTGGGATTTAACCCTTGTAACTGGCTGAGTACCCAGGAGAGGAACCCCTGTAATCTTGCAGGGGTTGAGCCTCTTCAGTATCTTCCAGCAAGACATCTAGCTCTTACTAAGGAAAAGGAATCAAACTGTATGAACTCTAAAGGTTTGGAGCATGGATATCTGTAGAGACAATTCCTTCACAGGAGTCCATTCAGGAGTCCTCATTCTATGTTTCAGATTCCCAATTCAGGCCCTTATTTTAGCAGGGCATACCTGCCTTAAATGAGCATTTAAAAGTGTCTGCAACTCTGCAGCTCTAGTTATTGAAGTTGGATGCTTAACTAGAGGGTAATGGAGGGTAATCTACTTTACTCAAAGTCCCCTGTTCCACTGTAGGATAAGGAACTCTCTGTAGAAACTTCCATACAGGTCTTCTGGCTCTCAAACTTAGTCTTTAAGTCCTGAATTTCACATTATCATTCTGCAGGGCAATAATTCTGAAACAGACTGGGACCTGGGACACTTTGCTGAAGCACTGCAATGCTTGCAGCTGGACATACCTCTCCTAGAGCAACAAACTACAAAGAAAATATATGAGACTAAAAATAACTACATGCACGCACAAGTTAGGGTCAATTCTGGACAAAAGATCCAAAGAGACCAAAAAAACCTGACTACCACTTCTGAAGAGCCCAGAGCAAAAGCCATGCCCTCTGCACTGAACACCACCTAAGGGGTGGACAAACCACTTAAGCCACCTTTCTGGCTCAACTTTTGGGCCTGCCCCTACCCCCACCCCATATGAGGAACAAGGTCTTCCCCCCCTCCCCCCACCGCCAGGGAGTAGGCAAGGGAAACTATTGTTTGTTCTTGCTCCCCACTGCTGGCAGCAGGGGCCCCAGTAAAGCCTTGTTTGACCTCTAATCAATTTCTATTGAATGGGGAAGGCCAAGAACCCAATTTGACTTTGCAATAATAAACTCCAGTGCTTTCTAGGCACTGTTGCCTTGATATTTTTCAAATACCTTAATTATTGAATCTATATGAATCTATATATATTAATTAATATATACTAATTAATATATATATATTAATTATTGTATCTATAAAGGAATTTCTCTCCACTGAGATAGCTTCCCAGGTCACCACTGGTGAAATCATTGCTGATTAAAGTATACCATGTGACAGGAATTACCAGTACCCTACATTCCTCAGAATAACATCTTTGCCTGCCAGTTAGTGAATGACCTGGTCCTTGAGCCCATTTTGTTCTTGATGTTTAGTTTCAGACTAAATAGTTTCAGACTCTTTTGTGACCCATGGACTGTAGCCCACCAGGCTCCTCTGTTCATGGGATTCTCCAGGCAAGAATATTGGATGGATTGCCATTTCCTCCTCCAGAGGATCTTTCTGACCCAGGGATCAAACTCGTGTCTCTTGCATTGGCAGGCAGTTCTTTACCACTGAGCCACAAGGGAAGCCCATTTTACTTCCTGCTTTCCAGCACTACCTGCATTAGTTTGGGTTCTCGGAGAAACAGATGTTGGACAAGTTTACATGTGCAAGTCATTTTTTTGTGTGTGGAAAATTATCTATGAGAAAAATTGAGAGTCAGAAGACATTGGGAGAGTTCTCAGACCTTGATGTAGGTTTGATTCCTATCATGGAGAGGAAGAACAAAAGAAAGCTGTGTAGGAAAAGTCTTAGATTATAGCGTAGCTCTAATAGAATTGCAGCAAGGCAGATGGGAAGTCTTCAAGCCAAAGCTGCATATCAGAGGACTGTTGGTCTCTGAGGAACAGGCCTGCCATAGTATTTCAGCCACACTCAATCACTGGCTAATGGGAAGTGTGACTTGGGCACAAATGGCCGTGTTGGGTTTCAGAGTGCAGCAGCTGGGACCATCAGTCAGTTTCACTCCCTGTAGTCAGAGGTTGGAGAGGAGCATTTTCTGGACTGCTGAAGTCCAGAGAATGCTTTTCTCCTCTTTGGAAGGAAGATAAGCCCTTTGGAAGGCACCTGATGAAAATGGCAGGAACTCTATCCGCCTAAGATCCTGAGTGAGTGCATGGAAGATGGCACTTCCCACTGCCATCATATAGGAAAGAAAGAAACTTCTGTTGTGTTTGAGCAATCTATATTTTAGAGTCTGTTTGCAGGAGAAGTGCATTTGTTTTATATGATGCTTCTTCTCAGCCTGCAATTCTCTTTGTCTTTGCAGCTATGTGCTTTTGCTAACATCTAAGATGCTCTGACTCACGTTTTTCACTGCCCTCAGTGGTGCCCACTCGCTAATCTTTACTTGTTTTTCTGATCTGGACCTATCTTCACCCACAGATTGTCTCTTATACCAGCAGGGATTATACCTTTGAGGTGGAAGCTATTTAAAATACAAAATCTAATACTGCCCAGGGCTTTGGTGTCCTACCCTGATGGCTTATTAGATTTCTTTTTTTTTTTTTTTCCTAGCCTACTTGAACATTGCTACCTGTGTGTTTCTGAATGCTGTGTACATGCCTCATTCTTAAAGCACTTTGTTCTGATTTGATTGAAAACATCCATATATTCCCTAAAGTTTGCATGTTGACTATTGTTCTTTTTCTTTGCCTAAATTAAGGGTAACGTTCTCTCTGGTTCCTTACTTCATGTCTTCTCTGAAATACTGTATTGGTTTCATATCTGGAAATTTTTAATCCTCTACTTCTCTGCTCTCTTATTTTATGACCCTTGCTTCTGGACCACCTTCTGTATACTTGGTCCATGGTTTTAATAGAGATCCCATTGTTGTTTTCTTTTCCTGGTTCTGGTGTCCAACTCTGATTGGATAGCCTTTCATTATGCAAGACTTTATTTAACAAAGCTATTTTTCTGTCTGGAGTACCTTCTGATATCTTTCTCCCATGCCCAGGCTGTGTCCTTTAACAAATGATAAAAAGCAGACAATTTCCATAACCTGTTATTTCTTCCATCTGGGTTATTATTCTACAACTATTTTAATTGGCCATATATCACAAATACTTTTGCTACACATTGCTAATTGATTGTTTTCATAATACTAACTTCTGGGGAGTTAACATATTTGCAGCTAATATAGAAGTTTTGAAACTAAAAATATGTATATGTATATGATGCTTAAAACCCCTCCTTTAACTTTATAGAGTATTGTTGTTCAGTCACTAAGTGGTGTCCAACTCTTTGTGACCCCATGAACTGCAATGCACCAGACTTCCCTGTCCTTCACTATCTCCCAGAGATTGCTCAAACCCATGTCCCCTGAGTCAGTGATGCCATCCAACCATCTCGTCCTCTGTCACCTCTTTATCCTCCTGCCTTCCATCTTTCATGGTATCAGAGTCTTTCCCAATGGCTCTTCACATCATGTGACCAAAGTATTGGAGCTTCAGCTTCAGCATCAGTCCTTCCAATGAATATTCAGAATGGATTACCTTTAGGATTGACTGATTTGAACTCCTTGCAGTCCAAGGGACTCTCAAGAGCCTTCTTCAACACCACAGTTCAAAAGTATCAATTCTTTAGCATTCAGCCTTCTTTATGGTCCAAATCTCACATCCATACATGACTACTAGAAAATCCACAGCTTTTTGTTGGTTGGAATTTTGTTAGCAAAGTAATGTCTCTGCTATACTCTTTATAGAGTATAAAAATATTTAATGTTCTAGAAAACAAACATGTTTATCAAAAGGGAAAGGGGGTTGCAGAAAGATAAATTAGGAGTTTGGGATTAACAGATACAAACTACTAGATATAAAATAAGCAGCAAGGTCCTACTGTATACATAGGGAAATATATTCAATTTCCTCTAATCATAATGGAAAAGAATATGAAAAAGAATATATATATATATCTCAGTAACTTTTCTGTATACCAGAAACAAACACAATATTGTCATGTATCTTCCCAATCCAGGGATTGAACCCAGGTCTCCTGCATTACAGGCAGTTTCTTTACTGCCTGAGCCAGGAGGGAAGCCCTAAGTCAACTATACTTCAATTTTTAAAAAAATTTAAAAAGCTCCTTCCTTATAGATATTGTCCTGAGGACTAAAAAATAAAAAATAAGTTTAATATCCTAACATATGTTTTTAAAAATCCCAATTAGGAGAGAGGAATTATTCAGATTGATTTTCTAAGTATCCCCAGATTGTTCACTTTTAACTTCATGCAGTGTATAGCTAATTTATATAATACATTGCTTATTACTAAGAGCCTGGAAGGTTCAGTCCATGGGGTCACAGAGTCAGACATGACCGAGCGATTGACAGACACGCGTGGCACAGCTATTCTACACGAAGAGAGCACGTTTGGTTAGTCTTTCAGACTACCATGGTCTGTATCTGTTCTCTTACTGCATCAGTGGGCACGGTTAAAACACAATCTTGAATGCTTCTGTAGAGTCAAAATAACATTTGCCCACTCTGACTACAATACTGTAGGGCATATCCTATACTTTTTTCCTCCTGTTACCTTGTAAAGCCCTAGCCACATGTACTATCAAACTCAAGCTCTAATTTTCAGAGTGAAAACAAAAATCAACATTGATTTATTCTGGCATATTCTATGTATTGACCTCTGTGGAAGCTTTCACTCCAATTGTGAAATATTGTAGTATAATATATGGCATAAAGAAGAGCACAACAATGGAGTTAGCACTCCAAACTCAGTTCCAATGTGCTTGTTTATAAATGTGAGTAATAAAAGTTCCTGTATAGAAGAGCTTTGGAGATGGGACCAGATATTATATGTAAATACTAGCATTGGATAGAATACTTGTAGAGCTACTAAGTACTAAATAAATTATTTTTATTTAGCTATTTTGAGGAGGAAGGAAAGAGAAGATGGACACAACAGAAGAGGAAAAGGGGAAAGAGACAAAAGGAAATAGGAGAAGGGCAGGAAAAGCCTCCAGAGACCTGGCTATTTGCTGCTCTACAATCCTTACAAAGATTATTATGAACACTATAATGAGTTATTTTGAATACATCCTGAAAGTTTCTTTTTTTTTTTCAGGAATTGTTAAACATTTTAAAGAATTTGAGAAAACTGATATCATTCCAATCCATAGAACCTTTAGATGCTAGACTACTATATACTGTTTCTTTATGTTTTTTAATTTGCCACAGACCTGGTTGTATCATTTTCTGGCTGTATAGCCTTGGGCAGATCATTTAGATGCTTTATAAAGTGATAATTAATACTCTCTGCAACTTAACTATCTTAAGGTTTAGGTGTTCTTCAAGAGATTTTTCTTTTTCATTTAAACTTTCAATTAGACTCTTTAAATTAACTTTCTTGACAAAATTAAGCTTTAAATAACTTCATCAAGCTATTGTAGATTGTTAAAATACAGTTAAAATGACTTGAGTACCTCTATCTCTTACTTTCTCCCCTCTCTGCTGCCCCCTTTTTTCTCCATTTTTTTTTTCTTTCTGTTTTCCCCTCTCTTCCTTCCTCTTTCTCAGCTATACATTCAGTAAAGTTGGTTTTTCTTTCTTGTCAGTCTTAGTATCTTCGGTACCAGCCTTTGAGTATGTATAACTATGAATGAGTATAGCTGAGTGTGGGTCTTGCCCGGCGAGTCAGCGTTAAAGAATCTGCCTGCAGTGCAAGAGACTCAGGTTTGACTTGGGTCAGGAAGATCCCCTGGAGGAGGGCAGGGCAAGCCACTCCAGTATTTTCGCCTGGAGAATCTCACGGACAGAGGAGCCTGGTGGGCTGCAGTCCATAGGGTCACATATAGTCGGACACAACTGAGGTGACTTAATACATGTACATGCATAGCTGAGCATAGAATTCCAGCTTATTTCTGAACCTATTTTAATGTAGTAAATGTAAGAATTTAAAAATATTTCCAAAAGGTCTTTGTTTATCTTGTTTTATATGTTCAGTGAACAGTTGAAAGACAGCCGTCCCTTATCCCTTCATTTTATTTCTCTTAAAATACAAAAGCTGTCACTTTAAAGTATTACTGAAAATAAAATAGAACAAAAGCTAATGCTAAGAGAAGAACTGAAAACAACACAAAACAAAAAACAATCCAAACCACCTTCCAAATGCCTTTCACCACACTCTACAAGATACTGAGATAGAGTTTTCTATTCCTGTCACATCCAGTTGTAGGATTTACCAGAAGTGGACCTTGTTCCAGTTAGATGAAGTAAGATTATACTGAAAGCTGCTGATCTGTTTTCAGAAGAATTGTTACAATCCTTGAGAGAAATTGCTTAGAGTAATAGAATTTTAGCAGAAATGAATCTGTTACTAGCTGGGAAAAATTGTTACAGCCATAGCGACTTGAGATGCCAAACTTGCCATTTTGATTATAGTCTACGAAATTAGGATATAGGGGAAGGGAAATACATTGAAAGTTTTATTATTATCTTTTAATAGAAATGTATACCCCTGTGAACTGCACCATTTTCTTTCTTTTTTTCTTTTTTAGAAAATGGTTATTACTAACCCTGGTGATGAACTTCACTTGCATGTCACTTCACAGTGATATCTTCCTCTTCCTTGGCTAATCCAAATGATGAAAGGAAGACAGACATATGGACTACTCTCTTTGATGAAAATTTTATCTTGAGAAACTAAATTTAAAACTTGATCTTTGGTTAAAAACACTAAATCAATCAGGCCCTGATTCAAACTAACTGATTGAGATCAATCACCAACTTAGAAGTCACTCTAGATCACTTATAATTTAGGAATTTGTTTTTAAAATAAATCAATTATAGTTTGTTAGTATTTTTGGGTAAAACTGCTGTGGGCAAGGAAAAAATAATTGAGAACTAAAGGCAGCATTTGTTCATAAATGAAGTAGTATATTTAGTCAACAAAAATATTAGAAGAAATCATGAGAAATTGTTCATAGTTTTCTATTAAAATGTACACAGATTTTTTCATATTTATACTGTATTAGTTCACTCAGGCCACTATAACAACATACTACAGCCTAAGTAGCTTATAAATAACACATTTTTTCTGAAAGTTCTGGAGGCTGGGAGTCTCAGATCAGACTGTCAGAATAGTCAAGTGAGAGCCCCCTTACAGTTGCAGACTTCTCACTGTAACTTTGCATAATGGAAGGAGCTAAATTCTATAGTGTCTCTTCAGTTCAGTTCAGTCACTCAGTTGCGTCTGACTCTTTGCAACCCCACAAACTGCAGCACACCAGGCCTCCCTGTCCATCACCAGCTCCCAGAGTCCACCCAAACCCAGTGTCCATTGAGCCAGTGATGCCATCCAACCATCTCATCCTCTGTCATCCCCTTCTCCTCCTGCCTTCAATCTTTCCCAGCATCAGGGTCTTTTCAAATGAGTCAGCTCTTCGCATCAGGTGGCGGAAGTATTGGAGTTTCACCTTCAACATCACTCCTTCCAATGAACACCCAGGACCAATCTCAAGGGTACTAATCCCTCTACCTTCCTGACTTAATCATCTACCAAAGGCCCCCACCTCTTAATAACCTCACACTGGGCAATTCAGTGTTTGAATCTGAACAGACACATCAGACCATAGCAATAACAATAGAACAAAATGAATCAAACTTATCCAATTTTTTTGTAGATTTCAAATGTAAACTCAATCTACTCATCTCACTAAATCCTGTCTTTGCTACTAAAGGTGTCAATTAAGCCAAATTAAATCAAAAAAAGCAATTAGTAATTTCTAAAATTGAAGGTTTTTCCAAACTAACAAAAGATTACTGAGAATCCAAATTTGATCCCAGGCCTCTGATGTAGGAAACTTGTCTCCTCACTCTGACCCCTTCCACTGTGGCCAGTGTGTGACATGCTCCGGATTATTTTATTGGCAACTGATTGCTTCTCTAGACCCTAACTGGAACAGTTTTGGCACAATTATTTTGGATTAACCCAAAATACATAATTTAGAAATTTTTTGGTCCAGATTTTCCCCCTTCTATATCATTTTTATTTTCCCTGAGTTTCTAGCTACATGATTTCCAAAATTGCTTTTACCATTTATTGCTGAAAATTCTAAGGTATATGCATATTTGCAAGATCATAGCCAAAGTAGATATCTAATACAAGCTTTAGTGGGGAAAAACGTTCAATGGGGCACATAATTTTGTACCAAAGGACAAAATTCTAAATTTCTAAAACCATAATAAATAGAAGTAGTAAAAACTTCCTACTTTATGAAGAGGCAATATGTTGTCCCCTGAAACAATAAGCTTTGGATAAAAAATAGTTTTACCCTGTTACTTAATAACTCATTCTGGGAATAAAAATTAGCATTCCATGTGAAATTTATTTGTTTGGATGTAAGAAAAATATTAACTATCTCCTTTACTGGTGCTGTGTGCTGTGTTCAACGCTTGTGTACAACTCTTCACGACCCCATGGACTGTGGGCTGCCAGGTTCCTCTGTCCATGGAATTTTCCAGGCAAGAATACTGGAGTAGGTTGCCATTTCCTTCTCCAGGGGATCTTCCTTTCCCAGAGACTGAACTTGCGTCTCTTGTGTCTCCTGCATTGGCAGACAGATTCTTTACCAGAATGTAAGCGCATTAGGATGTCATTAAATACAACTATATTATCTGTGCTGACGTGCCTATCACCGGATTTGCCATTTAATGCTTATTCACCAAATATAACTTTCCCTGTTCAATGAATGTTAATTTGCCTTCCATATACAGATAAAAATAGTTGTGTACTCAAGACTGAGAAAAATCCCTCTATTGTCAGTGTAGCAATATAATCTCATGTTTTATTTTTTTGGACTAGTCACTTTTCCTCAGTGGATTATCTAGAACTCCTAACTTTAGAGCATAAATGTAGTTCTTGAAATTATGTGACATGATTATAAATACAGTTCTTTTCCTTTCAGTTTCAGCTGCAGTGTCTAATAATGCTAAGTTGAATAAAGTGGTTTTTATCTTTAACAGTTACAGAAGAGATTACGAAGCAGAGAGAAGTCTTGTTAAAAGTGAAGAGATTTTACATGAGGAACTCAGTGTTCTGGTTCCCCTCCTCCACCCCCACTCCAGCGTAATGGGCTGAGACAGGCAAGTCCTTCCCCTCACTTTAAGTAAAGAGAGGAATTCTTCAAAGTGACCAGGAAGAGAACTTGATGTATGTATGTATGTCCCCTGGGATTCACTGAAAAGCAAAATTGAGGCCACACTATCGGAGGGAAGAAGTGAGAGATGCTTGGAAAGGTCCCTGCCCTCCAAAGTTACCATCCAGAGGAAAAAAATGCATGAGTACCCATGCTCCAAAGAGGTTCACTCATGAAAGAGAACCATGAAAGGATCATCTCTGATTCTATTACAATAAACTGAAAGGGAGAAAATACCTTAGGCCCAGGAACTAGTTGAACTATTAAGATGCCCAAGGGTTTGCAAATGACCAGCCATGTAATTTCTTGCATCCTTAACAAGAGAATTGTATGCCAGATATGCCCAGAGGTAGAGTTTCCAAAGAACACACAAAAACTGTCCAGGAGCAGAACTGCTTCATCATGTTAGTTAGATTCTTAGTTTATGTAGACATGATGTTCATAGTATTCTCAAGTGAAGAGGAATTCATCTCTCTAGTGTACACTGTTAGTTTAAAACACTTTAGTTTTGCATTCAGTTTGTATTAAATGTCCCTACCTCAATGATGCTGATTTGCTAAATTTTTGTAACACCATAGCCTTATAAGGGAAGTAAGTACTTTCCAATTCTTTTCTGCTTCCTTTCTGTTACTTCCATCAACTTTGAAAAGTTCAAGCTCTGAATTTGCAAACTAGAAGGAGTGATAGCTATCAGATGAGGAAACAGAAAAAAAAAATTGACATCTTTTTTAACCTACTCTCCTAGTTGACATTCTTCTGTTTGTACAGATATGGATGTTGTTGCACAACCTTTGAGTAAAGAGAAATACAGCTATGTAATAAGTTATTACCTGTTTTCTGTACCCATTTGAATTTTATGAAGATCTATGCACAAATGGATGTAACAATGCTAATGTTTCTGATGAGATCTTTCCCTTTACATTTTATGTTAACCCTAAATAGGAAGAACAAATAGTGGTGCTTTTTAAAATGGTTTCATAAAGATTGATTTTGAATCTGTGTTTTCTGATAAACTATTTACTACTAGAAATAGTTCAAAGCAAAGAGAGTTAGACTGCATCCTACAATTTATGAAAGTATCGAAGCATGACTTGAATAGTGATTATTAGGACAAAAGCTGTATACCATCTTGTCATTTTTTCAGTAAATGATAACATTCTCATATTCATTTAGATATGAGCCATGTAAACAGATGTTTTTATATAGAAAAGGAAACCCTGAATTGTTGAATTGTTCTAGTATAACTGGGCTCAAACAGACATTTGAGGATTTAAGAGGGAATGCCATGACCAACAAATCCAGACGCTGTTTGAGCTCAAGTAAATCCAACAGCAACGTTCAGCTTTATGCTTTTACCCTTGAGACAGCTTGAATTCAATAGCTATTTGCTGAGTTATGTGAGGGTGAGGCAAAAAATGAATATACCATGTAAAATAGTGTTTCAAATAACATATTGGTTTGAAGACATTTATTCCAATTTTTATAAGGCTTTATTTCTTCCCTATGGGTTAGTTTAACTTGTTAAAAGAATATTGCCCTTTAAAATAATATAAACTTTCTTCTCCTTAAGGACAACATAAACATAGTTAACCCATACCGTCACATTCTTCTGAGACTAATACTGAATAAAAGAGGGCATTGTCTGGACAGTTAGCAATTCTTTCTCTGCTCAATACCCTTAAAACTGTGTAATTATCTGAGGTGTTGCTATAAATCCAGTATTTACAACATACATTCCTTCGAGCATGAGGTAATCACATATGTCATACGGGAAGAAAAGAAGTTCCCATTTTTTCTATGAGACATGTTTTTTTTTTCCCCCCAAATCACTGAGTTTAAGCCTTGGAAGAAATATGAATGTAAGTATTCATGAAATCATGCAAAATTACTTTAATCAATACATTTAATAATTGTAGTAACAGTGTCTTATTTCTAGTGAATGTATGACATTACTGCTACTATTTCTTCCTCTCTAATGTGAAATTCAAATATTTTCATGCCATACTACTTGAATCAAAAGCATTCTCACTTCTTTTAGTTTGCTGTACTATGTAAGTTCAAGGCTACTTAAAAATTGCTTCTATTAGAAAATTGTAAAGCGGACTGAGCTTACCAATAAAATGTCCTTAGAAAGGTATTGCCGAGGAACTCTGTTCATTTTTTTTGGTTGTTTGTTTTTAGGCCTTTGCTTGTGCTTACACACACACACACACACACACACACACACACACACACGTTACTTGGGATTCCTAAGCATTCTAGGAGTAAAGTTCATCTTCAAGGTTCAAGAGTATGTCAGGTCCATGAGGCTTTGTCCTGCTGCCGTTGTGAGTCACAGTGTACCACAACATAGAACTTCATACTCAACCTCAGTGAAAAACATTGAACTCCCAAAGTTCTCAGCCTTCTCTTTCTATTGCCTCAGTGTATATCCATTTATTCATCTAAACAGATTCTTATTAAAATTAATAACCAGTGTGAACAAGATGGGAAAAATATAGTAGAAATAATCTCTGCTCTTATGGAATTTATAGTCTAGTAGCTGAGAGAAATTGGAGAAGGAAATGGCAGCCCACTCCAGTATTCTTGCCTGGAGAATCCCAGGGATGGTGGAGTCTGGTGGGCTGCCGTCTAAGGGGTCGCACAGAGTCGGACACGACTGAAGCGACGCAGCAGCAGCAGCAGCAGCTGAGAGAAATATCAATAACCCCAGATATGCAGATGACACCACCCTTATGGCAGAAAGTGAAGAAGAACTAAAGAGCCTCTTTATGAAAGTGAAAGAGGAGACTGAAAAAGTTGGCTTAAAGCTCAACATTCAGAAAACTAAGATCATGGCATCAGGTCCCATCACCTCATGGCAAATAGATGGGGAAACAGTGGAAACTTGCAGACTTTATTTTGGGGGGCTCCAAAATCACTGCAGATGGTGATTGCAGCCATGAAATTAAAAGAGTCTTACTCCTTGGAAGGAAAGTTATGACCAACCTAGAAAGCATATTGAAAAGCAGAGACATTACTTTGTCAACAAAGGTCCATCTAGTCAAGGCTATTGGTTTTCCAGTGGTCATGTATTGATGTGAGAGTTGGACTATAAAGAAAGCTGGGTGCCAAAAAATTGATGCTTTTGAACTGTGGTGTTGGAGAAGACTCTTGAGAGTCTCTTGGACTGCAAGGAGATCCAACTAGTCTATCCTAAAGGATATCAGTCCTGGGAGTTCATTGGAAGGACTGATGCTGAAGCTGAAACTCCAATACTTTGGCCACCTGATGCGACGAGCTGACTCATTTGAAAAGACCCTGATGCTGGGAAGTATTGAGGGCAGGAGGAGAAGGGGACGACAGAGGATGAGATGATTGGATGGCATCACCGACTCAATGGACATGGGTTTGGGTGGACTCCGGCAGTTGGTGATGGACAGGGAGGCCTGGCGTGCTGCAGTTCATGGTGTCGCAAAGAGTCGGACATGCCTGAGCAACTGAACTGAACTGAACTGAGGAGAAACAGATATTAAATACAGAACAAAAGCATATACAATATGCATCTATTAGCAATGTGTGCCTGTTATAGGAATTTGACTGTAATGACCTAATCAAATATGGATTTATTGTCTCACATTAAAGAAGTTTTGTTGTGACATTGTAATTTTCAAAAATGGTCACACCAATATATTCTACCTTAAATGCTCTTCCTATAATTTAGAGGTAGAGCTTATATTTTCTCCTTTTGAATTTGGTAGGATTCAACTATGGTAAATGTGACACTATGTGATTTCCATGACTAAATTTTAAAAGGAAATAAAGTTTTTGCCTCATTCTCTTGTTACACTTGATTTTGTAAAACAGCTACCAGGCTATGTAGAACCTTACGTAGCCATCCCAGCCCCAGCCCCAGGTCCAGCTGAAGTCTCAGTCAATAGTAAGGTCTATTGACTTTAGATCAATATCTATTTTCAACATCTATCAATCAATATCTATTATTTGAGTCACTCTTCAGATGATTCCAACCCTGCTCCCAACTGACATTTGAGTAGAGATAAGCTGTCCCTGATAGACCCAGACCAAACTGCACATTTGTGATTAAAATTAGAATTAGCATTATACAAACTACAACATTTTGGAATTGTTTGAGCATGCTTTGGTAACTTTAAATAGGGTGCTAGCAAATTTTATGTAAATATTTATATTTATATATCTTTGGGAATTAGTGGAAAGTGGACAAAAGGAAGCTTGAAAAGTGAAGTGAGAGTTAGTAAAAGCCAAAAAAGGAGAGACTATTAATAGAACCTCATGGTCCTCACTTTTTAATAGCCTTTTGCTGTCAGTGGGAACTTTAAGGAAAATAAGAAAAATATCATTATAATTTAGAGGAAAGGGAGAAACTACTTTCTACTACCACTTGTTGTGTGGTAATAGTTTAGATGTTGTCATCTACAGTAATGTGGAAAATAGCATATTTGTCTAATGAACTTGGCCAGGCAAAGTGTTGAAGATGCTGCCCACCTTCTTCAAACTGCTTCTAATAAAATGAGAAAGGAAACTTCTAGGTTAAACAAAGTACCATTTGAAAAAAGTGAACCCAGACTTGCTGAGAAGTCCTAATCAGGCTGGGAATGAGAAGTTCCCTGCCTGATATTCCCTGCCTGATTAGATAGAAGAAAAGATGCTAACATTAAGAAATTATTTCCAACCAAATATCAAATCCAGAGGGCATACCTGGCATAGATAACAGAAACAAAAATCACTAACACTCCTGAGCAGATTATCTGCCTGCTTTGCCACTTTATGCATGGTAATTTCATGCTCATACTCATATTCATAAGATGGCGATTGCACCTATAGAATGCATCCCATTCTACATAGGAGGGAGGTTAAAGGCTAAGGTCATGTTGCCTAAGATATTTAGACTCTCTTGCTTCATATTCAAAATTAGTAAAATGAGATTAATAACAGTAGCTACCTCATAGCTACCTCATTCCTCATAAGAATGAAATACATTAATAAGGATAAAGCATTTGAAATCATGCCAGAAACATGAGTGCTAGAAACCTATTTTTTTAAAGAAGGAAAAAATATGCCTGCTGAATCTGTTCTTCTGATCAGAAAAACAGTAACTTTTATGTAAGCCCTGATTTGTAAAATCAGGTATTTTTAGAATGCCTCTCACCTCCCCTTTGCCAAAACTGAATTACATTATTTTAAATGGGTGATATTTCATATTAAAGAGTATCAGAGACCTAGTAGTAAAGAAAAAGAGAAAAATGGACACTGAGTGGGCAACTGTCATCACTGTCCTTAAAGAAAAAAAAATGTAAAATCTCATATGAGCAAGTCCTAGGGAATCTGAACCTAGTCTGAGGACCTAAGGCAATTCAAGTAGGATGGGAATATACAGTAAGAATGTGTTATATTTACTTGTGACACAATTTATTGCTATTAATAGGATATTTAGGAGTAATATTGGGGTAAATACAATGGGGAGCATCATAATGAACTTTGAAGACCAGAACAACAATGAGCTCCATTATTTAAGCAATTATGTGTATATATACACATTTTTCTTTTATGTATATTCTATTATGTATATTTATAATTTTCTTTCATTATATCTGAGTTATACTTTGTCTTAATTATATCTGAGGTATAGTTTATTTTTATTCATATCTTTTATTTTTAAACTTTATGTATTTTTATTTACCTTTCTTTAAGGTATTCTGTCAAATCACATATTTTTTTGAATCCTCTAGAACTTTTTCAGTTATTCAATTTTAAGCTCTAGATTTTTCTATTAATAATAGTTATTATTTGTTGTTATTATTGATTTTCTGTTCGTTCATTGATCTCATACTGTCCTATGATTTTTTAATGCAGTTTTCTACAGTTTATACTAGTATAATTATACTAGTTAGTTGGAAGCCCTTATTGACTAAATGTAATATCTAACCCAGTTGGAGTCAGTTTATATTAATTGCTTTTTTCCTCCCCAAAGTATGAGTCATTTTTCTGTTCCTTCACATATCTATTAGCTTTTGGTGGAAAATTGGACATTTTACATCAAGGTTTTTTTTGACTGAGGATTCTCATTTTTTCTTCTGAGATTGTTTAATGTCTATTCTAGTAGGCAGGTGGCTGAAATTTAAAATGTGAAATTTGTTTACGCACAGTGTTTCATAATGATACCTCTTCCCACTTTTTCTTAGATTTTTGCACCTTAGTCTTTACTCTGGCTACCTGGTGGTGCCCCTCTGCTTACATCATTTGCCATGGATTTGGGTAGAACTTAGATTTCGAGGATTACTCTTCCTGTAATTTTCTTTCTTCTATAACTACCCTTTAAATGTCTAGTTGCTCAGTCATCCAGAGTTCAACTTCTTAACCTCAAACCAAAAAAGACTTTAGCTTGCTGATGTCTATGCTGCGTTCAGGTACGTAACATGCTCAAGGGTAGAATCCCCCCTAGTTTCTACAGGTTTGTACTTCATGCTGTCCGGGACCTCCTGCATGCCTGTGTCATCATTAGTCAGCCAGAGATTTGGAAATAATTTATATTCAATTTTGGATTTTAGCTACTCTGTGACTTTTCTTTACCTTCCCTGAATTTAATCATCTGCCACCTTGAACTAGTGAGGCATATGATTAGGGAGAATCATGGGAAGAGTAACCCTCAAAATCTAAGTTCTACCCAAGTCCATGGCTAATCTCCAAATGATGTAAGCAGGAGGAAGCCACTAGGAAGCCAGGGTAAAAACTGAGGTGCAACTCCTCCTGGACTGGAGCTGGGAGATGCACTCAGGCTAAGAGCCAGATGCTCACATCTCTTACCCAATAGGCTAGTATTTTTTAAATAAAACTTCTTTTTCATTTTTTTGACCTAATTTTGATTGTTTGCAATGATTTGGTGAAGTTTTTATAAATATCTGCCATTATCAGAAGCCCCAAATACATTTTTAACCATTCTAATTTCCATTTCTTTTCAAGGTATACTAGCATTGTTGCCTGTGTTTGTACATTTTTCTTTTAGGATGATTTTGTAACCTTACCTGTATATTTGGTGCAACATAATATTTTATCCACCTGCTCCAAACTATCTAATATGGTGTATCACTTTGAAGCACTGTTTAGATTATCACTATCATTGCTCAAGTTCTAGGACTGCTAGTTTTCCCTGCCATCAGCCTTCATATATTTTCTAATGCTGTATAATTAATTATCCATTAACCTCTGCCTCCATTGTCTAATTTTTATAACCTAAATATCTAAATGTATATTACTTTTTAAAATAATAATTCTAGTGTCCAGTTACTGAGTAAAGGATTCCAAGAGGCTAAGCAGAATAAGAAGCACATTCCAATTTGTTTGGCCATGGTTTTAAGTTGATAGACTGAAAGGAATACTCACATTTATGAAGAAAGTTTATTCCTCACTTTAGAAAGAATAAGCATTATGCATACCCAACTTTTCTCCATCTTATTAACCACTTGCTGATATGAATATAATGTTCAGTATAAGGCACTGGTGTAACAGGGAACAGAATTTTTTTTTTAATTTACTTATTTGAAGATGTTCATTGTCTTACGTGCATCATGACTTGTTATTCTAAATAGTAACCGATGAACTTGTTTTAAAAGGTTTGAAGTTAGCGGTTTCAAAATCTTGCAGCTTTACTATTTACATATGCATATATACATATGGGTTTCCTGGGTGATTTAGTGAGTAAGGAATCCATCTGCAATGCAGGAGACTCAGGAGATAGGGGTTGAGAAATCCCCTGGGGGAGGACGTGGCAATCTACTCCAGGATTCTTGCCTAGAGAACCCCAAAGTCTGAGGAGTCTGGTGGGCTACAGTCCACAGGCTCATGAAGAGCTGGAAACAACTGAAGTAACTGAGCACACACATACGTGTGCATGCACACACATTAGTCGTGTCCAACTCTGTACAAGCCCGTGGACTGCAGCCCGCTAGGCTCCTCTGTTCATGAGATGCTCCAGGCAAGAATACTGGAGTGGGTTGCCATTCCCTTCTCCAGGGAATCTTCCCAACCTAGGGATTGAACCCTGATCTCCCGCATTGCAGGCAGAATCTTTACCATCTGAGACACCAGGGAAGCACCCCTACCCATATATATATATATATATATATATGTATAGTCTAAAACTACAAAAGAATAGATATGAGTGAGCAAGTGAGTGTGTGTGTGTGTGTGTGTCGGTGTAGGTAGTCAGTGAGATCCAAAATTTCTAACATACTGTGTCAAAACTTATGACTCAAAAATTTAAAGCCTAAAAAACATGTTATATTATTTCAACATTTAGAAATCCCACTAACTTTTCTGTCACTAGAGAACAGAAGAGTAGATGAGAGACAAGTCAGTGCTTTATGGACTGTTTTCTGTGGTACATTCTGAACTCTTAAAAAATTGATAGACGCAGTCTTTGTTGGGATTCTTGCATCTTGTGATACAACTATTAGAAATAAATGGAAGGAATGTCCAACTTGTGCCTTTCTTGTCCTGCCACACACTTCTTCCTTCAGCCATATGTCATTAATAGAGCTAATGGGATTTTGGCACCAGACTGACAGGGAAGGGATGTGGTAAAGGTGGGGGTGGATGAAAGCGGATGACATGAACAAGGAAAGCACTCAATATTTCTCTGTTTAAGCAGAGGCAGCTCCATCAGCCTTGCCTTTAGTACTCACTGACAGGGCTGAAGGCCCTTCTATACATGACTGTGTCTCATGCATTCATGGACCGCTCTGACACCACAGACCCTTTTGTTTGGATCTGAAAATACAGCTCATTGCTTTCCTTCTCTCAGCTGCCATATGGCTTTGTGGAAACTGGCCTGAAAGGAAGCAGGGGGAAAAAAAAAACTAGAAATAAAACAACCAACAGATGAAATTGATTTATTTTCGGCATTAAGAGATGGGGGTGGAGGCCTTTCAGAAACATAAAACCTTGCACTGAGCAGGCACACAGGCTGCTCATATGACAGCTCTTGTATACGTTTTTCTTTAAAAAAAAAAAAAATAACATGTGGCAGAAAATAGAAGGCCCATTGTTTTACCTAACTACTGTATCCAATTTGAATGAAATGGAATTTTCAAGCTTAAGTAAACTGACTGCTCAGATTGCCAGTGTACTTCAGTTTTAGTTGGACAAAATACTTCAAAATGTTAAAATATGTATGGGACATCAGCCTTCTAGAAGTTTATCTTACTCTAAAACTTTCCAAATAATTCTAGACTGTAAATCACTTCATTTTAGTTCCTCAACTTTAAGCTTCTCAATTTAGGCAGTTACAGCACTCTTCTAAATCGCTTTAAAAGCCTAATTAGAATATATCTAAAGGATGGATTTTGAAATGACATTTTGTCATGCTGTAAAGATATGACAGGAGTGCTTAAAAAACAAAGTAATGAAGGAAATAGCTTTGAAAAGACAGTCATATCCCTGAAAAATTTCATTAAATTGAAATATTTAAAATTTTAAGAACAAGATGTATTTGAACTATAAAAAGATTCCATAGACTATAACTTTCTATTTGGATGTTTAAATGTAAATAAAGGTTAATGTAATTGACATAAGTATATACAAGTGAAATTATTTTATTGATACTTATTTTATTTTCTTAGTTTAGTGCTCAAGTGTATATTGGTAACACATATGATATTTTTCTAAGAGTTCCCCATATTTGTATAAGTAACTCTTAATCACTGGGCTATCTAGGCTTGGATTTTAAACTTTTATTTTAAACATAGGTTGAAATATATCAGGTTTCACTGAGTGCAGAGGATAAAGTAGGCTGTGTATATACCTGGTCTGCTTCTGAATTCATTAAAGAAAAAATTCAGAAAGATAGATACATGTGAATGGTCTACATGACACTGGGTCAGAGTTGTAAGTTTAGATCTATCACTAATAGCTTGTTTGACTTTGGCAAGTCATTTAATGTCCTCTGATTATGCTTGGTTTTGTTTTTTTGTTTATGTCTCAGCATTTTCCAAAATTTAAGAAATGTATGTATCCCTGTATTTAAAGAAAATTTTGCTGCAAAGCCTAGGATTTAAACCGATAAAATTAGTGCTGGTATAAAAATCTTCACTATGGTGAAGCTATGGTTTTTCTGGTAGTCATGTATGGATGTGAGAGTTGGAGTATAAAGAAAGCTGAGCGCTGAAGGATTGATACTTTTGAACCGTGGTGTTGGAGAAGACTATTTAGAGTCCTTTGGACGGCAAGGAGATCCAACCAGTCCATCCTAAAGGAAATCAGTCCTGAATAATCATTGGAAGGACTGATGCTGAAGCTGAAACTCCAATACTTTGGCCACCTCATGCTAAGAGCTGACTCATTTGAAAAGACCCTGATGCTGGGAAAGAGTGAAGGCAGGAGGAAAAGGGGATGATAGAGGATGAGATGGCTGGATGGCATCACCGACTCATGGACATGAGTTTGAGTAAACTCCGGGAGTTGGTGATGGACAGGGAAGCCTGGCGTACTGCAGTCCATGGGTTCGCAAAAAGTCAGACATGACTGAGTGACTGAACTGAACTGAACTGAACTGAAAAATCTTCACAGGTCCAAAGGAAGTTTCTGCAAGTGATTCTCTACAGCTCTTTCTGCCTTTTGGGTAATCACTTGGTGATTGTGTTTGAAGAAACAAGTTGTGTGATTTGTAAAAATATTTATCAGGTTGAAGTTGAAATATTTCATGAGGAAAGAAATTGAGGTTATAAATTCATCCTGGCATCTGAATATTTATAGGATTAGAAGAATAAAAGTTCCTCACTTGTAACATGGGGCTATGGGCAAGCAGTTTTTGTCCATTGTAGCCAGCAGGCAGGTAAGTTTTGAGCATGTATGAAGTTTTTAGAGGAGACTGTATTTAAGAATTTTAAATGACTAGCTAAGAGTTTTATTTATATAATAAAATATTAACATAATATTATATTACATATATATATTAAGTAACAGATACTTATAACTATAAATATTTAGGAGAGAGATGTATTGGAAAGAAATTTAAAAGCAAACAGTCTTTCTGGTTTTTCTGCTTAAGGTCAGATTAATTTTTATTAAGACCACATGGCATTTGGCACTGTGGTTTAGAATTATGAACTCAGGAAAGGACTATACTACCTGAAATAAAAATACAGGGGAGTAGAAAGAGTGATTGGTCTCAAACAATGCAAATACATTCAAAAGAATTTTCAGGTTGAAATGTGCAGTTGCTGTTAGTAATTCATTTGTGACTTTATTCTCTGCAGGTCCTTCTCTATGAGTCCCAGTCTGCAGCTGTGCTTAGGGATCGGCTGTGTTCCCCTGAATCATAAAGAATTAGTTTCTTCTTTAGCAGGAATCTGGGAAGCATATGGTCTTGTGCAGATGTGCGCATGTGTAATGCTTCCTTTTCTCAGAGTTCAGACAACGGCATGTGGCTCATGGCTCACTTTGTGTCTGTCCAATTTTTGTTCCACATTTTCCAACTTGGAGGAAACAGAAATGAAGCTGCTTCTCACCTCATTACTTGTTCCGTGAAGAATGTACTATAAAGACTTGATGGTTTGTAGGGTACCAACAAGAGTCAGAAAAATCTTGACATATATGTTTTGAGACTCAAATTTTTTTCTGCCTCATTTTCAATTGTGACAAGATGTAAAGAATGAAAAAGGTTTCTCAACAGCTAAACCAGTCAAAATCCTACCCTTATCATTGAGTTTTTGGAGTTCTGAAAATTTGCTTCTATTCCTTAGTGATGCAAACCATCTGGTTTATTTATTTTACTATGATTTATCTGAATATTATTGAAAACTCCATATTTATTGGAAAAATCATGATTATAATGATTTCCAAGTGAAAATCTATAATTATCTTATGAGAGAAAGATTTTTTAAAGTTTTAGTAAATTATCTGATTGTTAATATCTCACTTTTGAATCTATAATTTGACTATCTGGTAACCATTTTGAAATGGTTAGATGCTATTATTGTCATAACCTTTTCAGAAAATCTGTTTTATGTATCTGTATTCTCTGTTTAAAAGTCTAGGCTTTTACCTATGTCACCACAAACTCGAATATGAATTATGATAGATAAGTTGATCCTTTAGGACATAACTACTTGAGATGATAAATCTAGTGTTTATCAGAACATTCTTTAAAAGCATACTTCATATTCTTTTATGAAAAGAGTTGCATAGAAAGTTGTTTGAGGTGTATGGTATTGATTGAGTTCAAGGTTGCTGCAGCAGTTTGAGTCTAAGAGTTTTCTGGCTGCCTTCATGACAATTTTTTTAAAAAATTGAAGTATAGTTGATTTACAATGTTGTGCTAGTTTCTGGTATACAGCAAAGTGATTCAGATATATATATATATATATATATATATACACACACATATATATATATATTCTTTTTTCACATTCTTTTCCATTATGGTTTATTATAAAATATTAATATAGTAGGGCTTCCCTGGTGGCTCAGTGGGTAAAGAGTCTGCCTGCAGTGCAAGGGAGCCGTGTTTGATCCCTGACTTGGGAAGATCCCCTGGAGAAGGAAATGGCAACCCACTCCAGTATTCTTGCCTGGAGAATTCCATGGACAGAGGAGGCTGGCGGGCTACAGTCCATGGGGTCGCCAAGAGTTGGACACAACTGAGTGACTAACACTCACTCACTCATTGAATATAGTTCTATGTGCTATACAGTAGTACCTTGTTGTTTATCTATTATATATATAGAAGTTTGAATTTGTTAATCCCTGAATCCTAATTTATTCCTCCTCTACCCCGTAGACCAATTTTTAAATATTTCAGATTCAGGAAGAAGAACTTCAGCAGGGATTTGGAACAACACAGAATTGCTTTAAAAAACAAGCCAGATATTGAGTATCATTTTAAAACTAAAAATTTATCTTTGGTGATCTAAGTTGTTTCAATTTTCACTGCTATAGGCACTCAATATGGTTTCCATTGCTGTAAATATTCTCTGGAAACTATGTAAGCAATTCTTAAATAAACAAAATACAGAGACTAGAATCTCTTAATTTCTTACACCTTTTACCTCTCTTTGGGAATGTTTGTATTTTAAGAGAGAAACACATTTGTAAAACAAGTGTGTAACATAGCGGAATCACATTTTGTTATGTGAAAGTTATTGTGTTTTGTAAATAGGAATAGTATTTGGATGCAAGAGGCACATGTCCTTTCCAAAATCCTTTAAGAAGTACCAGATCCACAACTAGGTTCCAGTTAGATTTGAATAGGTCACATTCAATTAAGGTCACATACAATTAAGATGTATTTAACTATCAGAACTCTTGCTTCCAATTATATCTGTGAAGCAAAAAATATTTGGACAGATATATGTGGAATTATCGTGAAACTACTTAATAATCATATAAATGTGTTCCATAAAACCCCATCTGAACCTCAAGATCCACTTTTGTATAAAGGAGCTAATTCTATCAAACTATAGGGATGTTGTAATGATTTGGAATAATCCAATAAACTACAGAATATTTTGTCTGAAATATATTAGGTACTCAGTAAATGATAACATATAATAGATATAAAGCATGGACTATTTTTTGTCAGGGTACTATACACACCAGGCATGTTAAACCTATGGGAGCTTACTTACTATTCTCAACAATTCTCTGAGGCAGACTCTATGATTAACCTATTTTTAAATGTGAGGATTTAAAACAAAGATATTAACTTGTCCATGACCTCATGTGCTGTGTGCTAAGTCACCTCGGCTGTTTCTCTTTGCGACCCTATGGACTGTCTGGCCTGCCAGGCTCCTCTGTCCATGGGATTCTCTAGGCAAGAATAAGGGAGTGGGTTACCATTCCCTTCTCCAGGGGATCTTCCCAACCCAAGGATCGAACCCAAGTCTCTTAGGTCTCCTGCACTGGCAGGCAGGTTCTTTACCAGTAGCCCCACCTGGTTGATACTAACTATGGAACTGGGTATAAAACCAGGATTCTCTGACACAAGAGTTCCTATTGACTAGAATAAACAGTCTCCATTTAGACATCCATCTACCTCTGGTAGCTATAGAATTCATTCCCATGTCATTACTATTCTGTTTTTGCAATGATATATAAGGATACACCATATGAATGTATACTTGCTCATTCTAGATCAGATATGTGGTTATTATTTACTCTGTTCTTCAGATTGCAGGCAGCTGCTTTGCATTTCACTAAATCTATCTACCTGATGGAGAATGGAGTAAGCAGTATTACTCTGGGCAACATTTTAGTCAAATGAGAATCTAAATTCCTACTTTGATGATTTTCTCTTCTTTTAAAAAATAATAAATTTGAAAGATAAAGGAAATTCCAAAATAAAAGAATTTTATTTATGTATTTATTTTCAGAACTGGAAAATGTGAGATGTGAGATGATGGCAGAATGTGATTTGACAAACTGGTGAAATATTTTAGCATATCTCTTTTAAAGACCTAAGATTTTGACTGGAATTGTTAGAATAGTTTTTAAAATACTAAAGTCTAGACATTAAAGACAGAGATTTTATCAACCCTGGAGCAGGTGAATGCAATAATAAAGTCATAGCACCATGCCGCCTATGATTTCTCTGACCATTTGATGACACCAGCTGCTCTGCTGAAAAGCTGTTGAAAGCCTTCGTCTTTAAATCTCCTGGGATATTTCTGATTTTGGCTCTGGATATTTCTTGGCATAGAAATCTTGGACTACAATTTATCTTTGTACTGGCAGGAAAACTCTAACTCATGATCTTGAGCTTGGATAATAGAGGATTATTGGCAGGGAGAGTTCTGTGGTTGGCCTTTAAAAGCTTTTTCTTTTCCTGTTTCATCAATCCCTTGATTGTTTATCTTTCAGGCACAAGATAATATTTTCACCCTTCTTTTGACCTAATCATGCACTGGACTTTATTTGAATAGATTGTTTGGATTTGTATTCACATTTGAAAGAAATAATTTTTTGTCACTAATGCATATGCATTATGCAGTATACCAAAAAATAATGATGTGAGAATAAATTCAGTTTTCACCCCCTGATGCACATTTTTTATGACTCAGGAGTTCCCATTGGTCTTTATATTCTGTTCATCTTGTTGTGAAGAAAATTCCATGACCAATTTTTTAAAACTATGAACAGATTATTTTGAGTCAATATTTCAACTGCATACTAGCACTTTTTGGCCATTTCTTCCAAAACAGCCTTTATTTAGGGGAGTCAAACATTTAATTTCTATCAAAAGGTAAAATTTTATTTCATAGTTATCTTGTTGATTTCTGAAATTATGAAACACAAAGGTGCAAAATGAAGCAAATTTTGTGAAAACAATGCCTGATATAAACTAGTCAATAAATTTCTATTAAATTTAAATGATTGTATTGATACTCTCTATGTTTAACTATCTATTACTTACTTGAAACCAATATTAACATTTAAAATGTATTATTTAGTTTTCTAGTCACATGAAGATTTCAAAGGAAAATTAGGAATCATATATAATTTATCTTTTTTTTTTCATTATGTGGATACTATTTTTTCTTGGTTGGTTTATGTTATCAGCATGTTAAGCAGAGTTATTATATATGAAAATGTAATAAAATATATATGAAAAATTGATGCATTCAATGAAACTAATACTATGGATAATAAAGTATAATCCTTAAGCTAATTTTTTGTGTGTTTTATTTTTTGTGTGTTCATTTTGGTTGGATCATTGGTTTTTGTGCCTGATTTCTCCAGATGGCCAGTTTTCTTTATATTGGAAGATAATTATAATCCACCTCACTTGTCTGGTATAGCATTAAAATTTGTATATGCAAGACAGAGAAAGAGACACAGATGTATAGACAAAGACTTTTGGACTCTATGGGAGAAGGCGAGGGTGGGATGATCTGAGAGAACAGCATCGAAACATGTATGTTATCAAGTGTGAAACAGATCGCCAGTGCAGGTTGGATGCATGAGACAAGTGCTCGGGACTGGTGCACTGGGATGACCCAGAGGGCTGGAATGGGGAGGGAGGTGGGAGGGGTGTTCAGGATGGTGAACACGTGTAAATCCATGGCTGATGCATGTCAATGTATGGCAAAAACCACTACAATATTGTAAAGTAATTAGCCTCCAACTAATAAAAATAATTGGGGGAAAAAAAGGAAAGTTAAAAAAAAATTTGTAATGAAATAGGTCAGTTCTTGAGTAGAGATAGAACAATTGATTGGATGAGAATTCTGTCACTTTCATGCTCTTAAGACTATTAGTCTACTTATGATTCTGTGTAACTTGGTCCATATAGATATGCTAAGAAATTTATTGGTTTTCCTCAACCATTAAAGTAAGAAGAATATTAGAAGAATATAATCTGAACACTAAATAAACATTACAAAGTGGATATAATACAAAGTAATATAATAGTTGAAGATATTAAACTCCTAAAAACAGCAAATGAAATATTTATTCTTTTGGAAATTTTCTCAAAACTGAAATTGGACAATAGGCGTCAACCATTGTATTGACACAAAACATTCATGAAATATTTCTCTGGTGGCTCAGTGGTAAATAATCCACCCACAATGCAGGAAACACAGGAGACACAGGTTCAATCAGGAAGATCCCTGGAGGAGGAAATGGCAACCTACTCCAGTATTCTTGCCTGAAAAATCCCATGGACAGAGCCTGGTGTGGTACAGTCCAAAGGGTGGCAAAGAGTCAGACACAAGTGAGTATACGGGCTTCCCTCATAGCTAGTTGGTAAAGAATCCACCTGCAATGCAGGAGACCCTGGTTCGATTCCTGGGTTGGGAAGATCTACTGGAGAAAGGATAGGCTACCCACTCCAATATTCTTGGGCTTCCCTTGTGACTCAGCTGGTAAAGAACTCACCTGCAATGTGGGAGACCTGGGTTTGATCCCTGGGTTGGGAAGATCCCCTGGAGAAGTGAAAGGCTACCCAATCCAGTATTCTGGCCTGGAGAACTCCATGGACTGTATAGTCCATGGGGTCACAAAGAGTCAGACCAGACTGAGCCACTTTCATTTTCACACACACACACACACACACACACATATGTATATATACAATTTTCAGTATATTTTCTTTTAATAATATGCCTACATATTTTAGAATGAAGATAGATTCATCTATAAGTAATGACTTCATAAAGTTGTAATAGGTAATATTCCATAATTGGTGTCATTGTCATTTTAAAAGCATTTTGTTTCTTTTAGATTTTTCTTAATATAATCTTGAGACCTTTAATGCCTTACAGGTAAGACAAATAGTCTTTTGTAAATAGCATTCACACTTAAGGGAGAAGTTAACTTAATCCTCACTTTACATTGTTCCTCTGAAATATTAGCAAGCTTCTTGCAGCTTAGATATTTAGTTTATAGGGATGTAGCGGAAACAAAAAAATGTAAAAAGTACTTTCACATTTCTTCCTTGAATAATTATCACAGGTGTACTAGAATATCTAATTAAAGAAAGACAAAACATAATTATTCTATTTTATAAAAGTGGGTATTAGAAATATCTAAAAGATAAATAAAAGTTAATTTTATATTCTGCAATTAAAATATATAGGCTACATTAATAAAATTTACTTAACTTTCATTAGTTTAAGGTAGAAGATTACACTCTACTTTTCACTGATTAGATTACAATTGCTATAACCTAATTTTGGAAAAATCTGGAGTAAATAGTAGACTCAGGTCAAGATGAAACTGATAAATGCCTACTATACAATGCATGTTATAGGATAGCCTAAGAATATAAAAGAAGAAAATTCACCAATAATTCCTAGGCATTGTGGTAGAATTTTACTTGAAAATCAAAGCCTCATTTACTTTTACTTCATTTTTATGGCACCTCATCAAGGCAGACTGGACTGGCTGGCAAAGAATGATATTTTTGTTTAGATTGAGGGAAAAGACAATCAGCTGAAGTATCAAGAGTAAGGAATACTTGATTGTATAAAAAGAAATTGAGTAGGAAAATATTAAAGAATAAAAACTTTGCGTTTATAACCAGGAAAATTGAAACTCTCACATCTACCCACATCACCTTCAGGACTAACAAACCCATTCCTCAGCTGCTGTAACTCCCAGCTGCTGCCTACTCCACCTCACTTCTCCCATCTCCAGGCCTTGGCCAATGGCTGACAGAAATGCTTTGACTGAATTAGCATGTAATTAATATGTAATTTTATTCAGAAGTAATTTTCAATGTATCCTCAGTGCTATATGAATACTTTAGCTGTTTGTTGTTTAGACATCATTAATAAATAAGTACGGCCACTAGATTTCACAAAAATCTCTAATTTTTCTCTTCAATTAATATAATTCAAACCATCTAAAAGATAAATATTAATTAGCAAAAGTATACTCTAAAGAATAGACGTCCCAATACGAATTAGAAGACCGTAACAAGAAAAATGTTTTAATAGAAAAACTCCCTTCTGTCCTTCCTTTCTTAGAAGGATCTAGTCATACAACTGCCTCATTTCTACTTTTAACAAATTTCTTGCTATATTTATGGTATACATCTGTAACCTTCAGCAATTCTTAACTGATAGTTAGGTAAGCAGTCTTATTTGATCTTTTGACAGAGGTAGGGATCCTCTAACTAGAAAAAAATAAAGAATGCTTACTTAGCATGCACAGAAGTTCCTACAGAGAGTTAAAGACTTTTGAAAGCAGTTTACCATATTGTAAATTAATTCTCTTTTTATTCTTATTATTAAGATTTATAATTAAGATATTTACATATAGAGAACACTTTTGGTTCTCTAAAACAAGTTAACACTTTTTGAATTTAAGCACTATTTAATTTTTTCAAGTTATGAATGAACCACAGTGGAAGCTGAGTGTACTTGAGCTACATTTGGCTGCTGCTGTTATTTAGTCACAAAGTACTGCCATCATGTCCAGCTATTCTGCAGCCCCATGGACTGTCATCCACCAGACTCCTCTATACTTGAGATTTCCCAGGCAAGAATACTGTAGTGGGTTGCCATTTCCTTCTCTAGTTTGACGTCTGTAGCAGTTATCTATTATCCCAATAGTATTACAAAAGAAGCAACCACAAAGCCTCTGACATGCAACAGTATTATAAAAAATATTTTTGCTCATGGTTCTGTGTGTCAGCTGAACAGTCCCGCTGACCTAACCTGGGATCACGGGGCTCACTCCTGTCTGTAGCCAGCTGTTCATCAGCTGCACATTGGCTTTCTGATCTTAGCTGAGTCTCCTATCATGTCTAGGCCTTGACTAGTACAACTATGCCTACTGGGCTCTGTTCGTTGTTGTAATAATGAAGGCAAAGAACAAAAAGAAGGCAATGGAAGTACACAAACTTTGCTCACGTCAAAGTGTACATGTTCCATTAGCTGAAGCAATCACGTGCTAAGCTCAGAGTCAATATGTGAGGGCATGACCAAATACTGTAAAACTGAAGGTCAGTAAACCTATCAATTTCCTGCAATGTCAGTTTGAATTCTTTCTAATATATTTTCTCACTACTGCTTTCTTTCTGGGGTTAATATGAGCTTAAAGGAAACAAGGAGAAATTTTCTGGGGTTTGAAGGAAGAGTTGTAGGCAAATATTAAATCTGTAATCTGAGAATATGACCTAATAACAGGATCTTTATTTTCTTAGGAGGCAAAACACCCCAAAAAGAGTGAGGATTTTTACTGAGGCTCAAAAAAAAAAAAATTTGATGTAAATAAACTTATTTCAAGTAAATCCAAAATGTATACATAGTTTACTACATATCGAGTCTAAATACCTATTTGGTAAACACTTGGTATTAAAATTCCCAGAATATGCCATAAATCAGTGTTCCTCAAAATTTAAAGTGCATTTGAATCGGTTGAAGGTTTTGTTAAAATTCATATTCTGATTCAATGAGCCTGGGATAAGACATAAAATTCTTCATTTCTTTTTTTTTTTAATGAAAGAAAACTGCTTTACAATGTTGAAAATTCTTTATTTCTAAATAACTCGTAGATTGAACCCTCTTTTCCTGGACCTTAGAATACCACTTTGAGTAGCAAGGTTATAGATTATACCTACAAGATACAGCCTAATATGGGTAGTGAAAGTGAGGCATGTAAACAGATGTTATTCTGTGTAAATGCAACAGTTGAAATATATATAGGAAAGTGGAACTAAAGGGAGAGATATTAACTACATTTGCATGGGGGCAATCACTACTTGGATCTACCTAATACCATAGCATACTGAAAGAAAAATAAGTACTATACCTCTGTATCACTGGAGTGTGATAACAACAGGTTAGGTATGTTATGGCAATTAAGTATTTGCCAAATCATGAATGTAGTTGATGGGAGCCATCTAACCATCTACAGACTTGAGATAGGCTATTACTTTGACTCTATATGCCTTAGATATGCCTTTTAGCACCCTCTACCCTGTGACCATATGTAAGATGGGAAAACATGAAGGCATTGAGAACACTTTAGAGATAATTTCAGTAGTAGAGATTCTCTGTGATGGCAGACTTAATTAGTGTCATGACAGGTAAAGTGATGATAGTGTACTCAAGACACATTTGAAAGATAGGATAGTGATAGATTAGTTGAGTAGAGAAAGGTAGGTGGAAAAGATAGAGAAAGCCCCTCCAGTTAGCTATTACTATAGAAGTGAGAGTAAACACATGTGAAGACTGTTATTTCTCAAAAGAGAGAAGAATAAAAGGATATGAACTATATCCTGGTCAAAAAGACTTATTATGCAAGGAAGCTGATGTTTCATTTCAGAGAAAAACGAAATTAGCACTCATTGGCAAAATCTAATTCTCAGTGTCTTCAGTCTATCCAATAAGACTTCTGTTCTGTTTTAGAGTATTTAGAGTATTTTAGCAGGTGGTCCATTTTTGGTGACTCTTTCCTTAGATGTTTACCAATTACTGTACCTATAGGGTTGCTGATTGACATCTACCTGTAGTCAAAATCAGATGCTCATTGTCATTCCTGTCTGATTTTGTTCTTGGAAACCATCCCCTCCTGCTTGCTAAATCTACCAATCATATTGTCCATGCTGTTAACATTTTGCTGAGGCGGAGTTTTACCTGGGTTACTGATGCCATGAAAAAATGCCCACCATGTTTTCTAGGATCACAAATCATAAAGAGGATGTGAGCTACATTTCTGAAAGAAACCTAATCATAGGAAAGCGTAAATGAAAGGACTTGGAATCCCAATGATATTCTTTGTGTCCTGGGATCCAACCCTACTTAAAGCCATGTCTATCCTAGAGTGTATCTATGTAGTTCAATAACTTCCTCTTTTGGTGTTTAAACTATTTTGAAATAGATATTTATTTCTTGTAAACAAAAGGATCTCAGCTAACTCAAATCTTACAGAAACTGAATAAAATTACCTATCTTTTCAGTTTCAGTGCATTAAATTCTTGCTTGCTTCTAGGCACATGAAAAGAATAACCCTATATAGTAATGTAGTTCATGCTAGGTAATTACGCATCATACAGGTAAATGTCAAAATAAAAACAAATAAAAGCACAATGTTTTATACTTTACTAAGGGTTGATGTCTTTATTATATATTTTCTTTTTATTATTGTAGAAACATCTTTAAAATGGAGGGAGAAGAAGTACCACAGAATGAATTTATTTTGTGACATGGAGGGGACTAACTTTAGTAGTGAGATAAAGAACTCAGACCTTTCACTTGACAGCAATCGATAGTTGTTTTCTGTTTTGTTTTTTTTTAAGGGATATTATAATGTCCTCAAACCAAACAAATAAACTAATAACACCAAGGGAAAAACAACATCTAGGGATCAAAAAAGAATGAGCATAGTCCATTAGCAGTTTCTGGCAGCCTGAGAAGGAATGACAATAACCAGACTTATAAAGCAAGGAGAGTCAATGTTAAGAGAAGCCTGAGCAGAAAGGAACAAAACATAGAAACTAACATAAGATTTTAATCATCTGCCTCGAGTTACAAATCACTGGCTTCCCTGGTTGCTCAGATGGTAAAGAATTTGCCTGCAATCTAGTAGACCCAGGTTTGATCCCTGGGTTGGGAAGATCTACTGGAGAAGGGAATGGCTACCCACTCCAGTGCTGTAACCTGTAACCTGTCCATGGAGAATTCCATGGACAGAAGAGCCTGGCAGGCTACAGTCCATGGGATCACAAAGAACTGGACATGACAGCAACTAACACTTTCAAGTTAGTTTAACATAAATTCTTTGAAGACCCTCAGAGGTCATTTATTTATTTAAACTAACATTCAAAGAATGAAAAGACAGCCCTCAGATTGGGAGAAAATAATAGCAAATGAAGAAACAGACAAAGGATTAATCTCAAAAATATACAAGCAACTCCTGCAGCTCAATTCCAGAAAAATAAATGACCCAATCAAAAAATGGGCCAAAGAACTAAACAGACATTTCTCCAAAGAAGACATACAGATGGCTAACAAACACATGAAAAGATGCTCAACATCACTCATTATTAGAGAAATGCAAATCAAAACCACAATGAGGTACCATTACACGCCAGTCAGGATGGCTGCTATCCAAAAGTCTACAAGCAATAAATGCTGGAGAGGGTGTGGAGAAAAGGGAACCCTCTTACACTGTTGGTGGGAATGCAAACTAGTACAGCCACTATGGAGAACAGTGTGGAGATTTCTTAAAAAACTGGAAATAGAACTGCCATATGACCCAGCAATCCCACTTCTGGGCATACACACTGAGGAAACCAGATCTTAAAAAGACACATGCACCCCAATGTTCATCGCAGCACTGTTTATAATAGCCAGGACATGGAAGCAACCTAGATGCCCATCAGCAGATGAATGGATAAGGAAGCTGTGGTACATATACACATGGAATATTACTCAGCCGTTAAAAAGAATTCATTTGAATCAGTCCTAATGAGATGGATGAAACTGGAGCCCATTATACAGAGTGAAGTAAGCCAGAAAGATAAAGAACATTACAGCATACTAACACATATATATGGAATTTAGAAAGATGGTAACGATAACCCTATATGCAAAACAGAAAAAGAGACACAGAAATACAGAACAGACTTTTGAACTCTGTGGGAGAAGGTGAGGGTGGGATGTTTCAAAAGAACAGCATCTATACTATCTATGGTGAAACAGATCACCAGCCCAGGTGGGATGCATGAGACAAGTGCTCGGGCCTGGTGCACTGGGAAGACCCAGAGGAATCGGGTGGAGAGGGAGGTGGGAGGGGGGATCGGGATGGGGAATACGTGTAAATCTATGGCTGATTCATATCAATGTATGACAAAACCCACTGAAATGTTGTGAAGTAATTAGCCTTCAACTAATAAAAAAATAAATAAATAAATAAACTAACATTCAAAAATATGTCCTTAAAATCTAAACCATGAACTATGAATTGCATTTTTAGAAGGGATATCTTATTATCTGGAGGTCTATTGCAGAGCCCTTATATAATAATTGCTATTCTCTGCTGATAAACATAAACTCATGATATTATGACAATATACAGACCAAATTTTTTGTATTTAGATAGTATACGTATATTACTACTTCTAAAGAACAATGACATAATATGGTCTAAGATAGATAAAAACAAACTCCATAAGAGGCAAGATTTTCCACAGTAAATGACAACTACTTTGAAGAGCAATTACTGGTGGTCTATATAATGAGTGCAGAGATAATTACTTATTTTTTCCTGAAACTGTCACACATGTACTGGGTAACTTGCTTTCAGAAATATATATAAATATTTACTACCTAATCTTAAAAATATTTTCCAGATAAGAATTATTTAAAAATACAAACAAAAAATATCTTCCCCAAGTCTATGCAATATTTTATATTTGGAATTCATTTACCTAAACGTTATGGTAGAAATAGGTTCATTCTAAATAACCATTAAGTAGAGCTTTCTATATACTCTGTTGTCATATGTTCAGGCAGAGATAAGAATTTATTCATCTCATCAAAGTAAAATAATTCTTAACTAACATTAATATGTTTGTTGCTCTATTACTCTCAATTTCTCCCATTAGAATCTTGTAAGCAAATTTTAGTGATGCCTGGATAGTCATTTTACTGATGTTTTACTATTCTCAGTATAGCCATTTATTCATGGACCTACCAATTTATTCCATAAATTACTGATCCCTCATTGTGGGCACGGCATTGTGCCAGGCATTCTAGAGCAGAGAAAAAATGCAACTCACTCAACTTTCAGTGAGTTATAAGCAATGAAGACAAAAAACTACATTGAAAATATTATTAATGTAATATAAGGAAATAAGATTGTGAAGACAAATGGACCACTGCAATTAGTTTGATATATAAAATATATTTAAATAGATAAGAAAAGAGAAAGGGCAAATCAGATGAAAGCATTGCCAAATAGGTGAAAGCAAATAGATTAAAGCTAAAAAGTATAGAGAAGGTTTGGGGGAAATAGACAAACATGTAGTTGGGTAAACGGGAAATGGGAGACAAAGTTAAAATGATATATATAATGACAAGGTAATAGTAGGTATTGAATACTAGCCTATGAATACTCACATAACATTGTAGAAAATAAAGAGCTCTTTAAAATATTTGAAAAAGCCACGTTAAGGTTAAGCTATGATTTTTGAGACTAGGGTGTAGGATGTTGACCCTGTAGTCAGGGAAAATAGGCTATTTAAAAAGTCTTAGCAAGAGAAATGGGAGTTGAATTAGAGTAGTTACACTGGAAATGTAAGAGAGAAAACAGATGAGAGAAATATTGTGGAAATAAAATCAATATGTCTTGGAGACTGAGTGAAAATTGGAGGGGCAAAAGCAAGATAGAAAAAAGTCAATGATGGGCTTGGTATTACAGTCTTAGGTGGCTAGGAATTGTAAAATAATTAGTAAAAATGTGGATTTAAGTAGAGACATATCAGGATGTGGCAAGAGATAAGTGAAAACTAAAGTGTTCAGTTTTTTGGCTAGATTTGATGTGAGAGGTTTCAACAGTACATGAACCATGAACTTCCAGATGTTCAAGCTGGTTTTAGAAAAGGGAGAGGAACCAGAGATCAAATTGCCAACATCCTGGGATCATCAAAAAAGCAAGAGAGTTCCAGAAAAACATCTATTTCTGCTTTATTGACTATGCCAAAACCTTTGATTGTGTGGACCACAACAAATTCTGGAAAATTCTGAAAGAGAAGAAAATCCCAGACCACCTGACCTGCCTCTTGAGAAACCTGTCTGCAGGTCAGAAAGCAACAGTTAGAACTGGACATGGAACAACAGACTGGTTCCGAATAGGCAAAGGAGTACGTCAAGGCTGTATACTGTCACCCTGCTTATTTAACTTATATGCAGAGTACATCATGAGAAACGCTGGGCTGGAGGAAGCACAAGCTGGAATCAAGATTGCCCGGAGAAATATCAATAACCTCAGATATGCAGATGACACCACCCTTATGGCAGAAAGTGAAGAGGGACTAAAGAGCCTCTTGATGAAAGTGAAAGAGGAGAATGAAAAAGTTGGCTTAAAGCTCAACATTCAGAAAACTAAGATCATGGCATCTGGTCCCATCATTTCATGGCAAATAGACGGAGAAACAGTGGAAACAGTGTCAGACTTTATTTTTTTGGGCTCCAAAATCACTGCAGATGGTGACTGCAGCCATGAAATTAAAAGACACTTGCTTCTTGGCAGAAAAGTTATGACCAACCTAGACAGCATATTAAAAAGCAGAGACATTACTTTGCCAACAAAGGTCTATCTAGTAAAAGCCATGGTTTTTCCAGTGGTCATGTATGAATGTGAGAGTTGGACTGTAAAGAAAGCTGAGTGCTGAAGGATTGATGGTTTTGAACTGTGGTGTCGGAGAAGAATCTTGAGAGTCCCTTGGACTGCAAGGAGATCCAACCAGTCCATCCTAAAGGATATCAGTCCTGAATGTTCATTGGAAGGGCTGATGTTGAAGCTAAAAGTCCAATACTTTGGCCACCAAAGCAAAGAGCTGACTCATTTGAAAAGACCCTGTTGCTGGGAAAGATTGAAGGCAGGAGGAGAAGGAGATGACAGAGGATGAGATGGTTGGATGGCATTACCGACTCAATGGACATGAGTTTGAGTAAACTCCAGGAGTTGGCAATGGACAGGGAGGCTTGGTGTGCTGCAGTCCATGGGTTCACAAAGAGTTGGACATGACTGAGTGACTGAACTGAACTGATGTGAGAGGTATAAGGAGTCTACCGCAGCAGATCTAAATACTGGCTGATTATCACAGTTATTAAATGAGATCATAAGGCAAACAAAACAGAACTATAACAAGAAGTTATTAGGTTCTGTTTTCAGGAGTTCTGCTTTAGTAGGCCTAAGTTGCATCATGAAGTTATGCATTCTTAGAAAATTATTCTAAAAATCAATCAGATTTGAAAATTATAGATCTATGTATGTCTGGGCATGGGATGACTAAGACAATTCCTTTCTGTTTCTGGGAGGAGGTAATGCAGAAAATATGACAAAATGATTTCCATCTTAGAATTCATCAGAAAGTAACTGTTACCTCGAAAAAGGGATTTAGAAGATTTTTTCCCCCCTATTACAACAGAACACTGAAGAGTCTTGATTATTTCAGACAGTAAGCATTAACAAATGGCTTGTGTTGGATAGGCATAGCTGAAGAGTGCTATGCAGGTGTTTCATTGATACCTGTCATATTAAAAAATAATAAAATAAACTTTTTCAGGGCATTATGGAAGGAACCAGATTTCTTCCAAAATCAACTAGTAATAATATTGCACTTCAGAACTACAAAGAAAACACATAAGTGGATCATAAATAAAGCTTTAGAAAATGCAGCAAGAGAAAAAGAATCAAGGAAGAGACAAGATTAAACAAAGGATAATTATTCATATACTGCAAATTAAATAGAAAACAGTTACCCAAATGGTCCAAACTGTAGATAAGTCAATACATAAGATTGAGCAGGTTTTACTGGAGTTCCATGTTTTTAATGGATCTTGAATTACCAGTTAGGTGTAGAAATTTACAAGTGATCAATTTATGTGGAATGGCTAAATGTTAGGTACTCAATAAAATACTTGTTGAATGTATACAGATAAAAACCAATATTATAAGAGCTAGGAAAGTAAATGTTTCATCAGAAAGTGGTGATTAAGAGCATATACTGCAATTTTTTTTAAGTTTAGCACTATTATTTTAAGAAGGTAAGTTTATTTGGGGGAATATTTTTAGTTTTTAGACTATCTAATATTTCACTAGGAAGAATAAAACAATTCAGTGAAGAGGAATTCTTTTTTTTCCCCTAATGACCAAAAAAAAAAACCAAACCATGACCAGAGTAAAGCTTCTTTACTTCAAAGTAATGGCAGATTTGGAAACTGAGTTGAATGTTTCTCAATAAGTAAACAAAAAATCTTGAAATTTTTTGTGGTTTTACTTTAGTCAACGCATTGAGGATCCAATAAACCAAAAAGGAACTACCTGATAAAAATCATGGAGAAGAAACAGTCAAGAGAAATTAGTTAGAACTGCTTATCTGGAGCCACTTTTCACTTGATGGTATTAGCTAATACCAGGAGAAACAGAGAAGAGGCTGAAAGACTAAATAGAAATTTTGAAAGCATCTCACGTCTAAGTTGACCAAGGTTGAAGATCAGGGCATACCCAAGGAGTGAACAGAGAAAACAGGTGTCGAAATTCTTTTTGCTTTGGTTTGAGATGGTTAAGATCTCTACCCTAAAACTGGAGAAGGCTGATCCATGAATCTACTATCCAGGTATTAGCCAAAAGCAATTCTTTCTGGAGGAAGATGAGATTATCCTAAATCTGAAATACTTCAACAAACTTTCAAATAAAAATCCTGGCACACTATATAAAATAACGAGGTACATGAAAAAGGGAGTATACGTGGGGAAAACCACCAAAAACAATACAAATTAAAATCAAGGGCCTGAGATACTAGAATTTTCCATCAGACTTTTAAATAATCAAGCTTGCATTCTTCAAGGGGATAAAAAGCATAACTAAAACTTTATTTTAAAATGGAAATACATAGAGGGCATGGAATATTGATTAAAAAAGGAAATGTTTGAAATAGAAATAAAATAAGGTATTGAAATGCAATGATTGCACTTAACAGCAAATGAGAAATAACTGAAGAAAGAATCCGTGAACTGGGAGTTATATCAAAACAAGATATTTAGAATAAAGCCCAGACAGAAAAAATAATGAATGAGGAAGAAACAATATCTGAAAAAAATAATCGCTCAAAATTTCCCAATTATGAAGAAAGATGCAAAATCACAGCAGGACAATTTTTATTTTAAAATCTGTACACACACATTATAGTAACACAAGTGAAAATTAAAGACAGAGATATACTTTTAAAGCATGAAGGTGAAAAATATATTTGTTAGTCCACTTTCAATAATTAGACTATTACTTGATTTTTCAACATGAACAGTGGGAGCCAGAATTCAAATAGATGATTAATTTATACCAAAAATGGTAATGTAAAAGCAGTAAGGATATAATATCTTTATTGAATAGTAATGAATCAGTTCAATATACATTTAAGAAAAAAAAAAGGACTTGATCCCTACCTTGCACTATACATAAAAATCAATTCCAGGCATTTTGTAGATCTACACACAAAAAGGTAAAGCAAAATGTTCCTGGAAGGTAATACAGGAGTATATCATCAGACAATTATAGTTTAGAAAGATTACTGAGACAATATACATAAGGCACAAAACATAAACGATTAATAAATTGAACCATATAAAATTTAAGGACTTATTTTCATTAAAAGCCATTATTAAGAGTAAAAATGAAGAAAATTAAGAATGTATGAAAAGATTTCTTTGTCCCACCTCCAAATAAAAATTGAAGTTTTTAGTAAACTAAAAGTCCTCATATTCAGATGCATATAGATAACTCCTACAAATCAATAAAAATATAGAAAAGTGGACAAATAAGCTGAACATTTATTTTAAGAAAAGAGAATACCCAAATGGTCAACATATTTGTAGAAATGTATTAATATTTAATCTTATTTGGTAAAACTAAAATCAGAAATAGATATTCTTACATTCCAATAATACTAGCTGAAATGAATAAATTGATTATACCAACTGTTGATGAGAATGTGATGCATATAAAACTCAAACAATGCTAAAGAAAATGTATACTGATAAAATCATTTGGGGAATGTGACTGGCATTTTCAGCAAAAGTTATAATATGCATACCTTAGACCTGCAAGTTGTACCCCTTAGTGTAGATCCAACAGAATTTTGTGTGTATGTGATATACATAAATGCTCATAGCAGTGTTATTTAGAATGTCCCTTGCTGAAAAATAGACAACAGCTCCAAACCAAGATTTAACACCTAATCTTTGCAGTTTCAATTTCTCCTAGGAACATAATCTTAGCCTATAAGTCTGGAATTTCTTGGCCAGCATTAGGGAGACAAGCTGCCTGATAGATTCTCACTTTTTTGGCAATGGAATGTGATCTTGCCTGAAATAATCTTTTCTTTTGTTTATGATTTCTTTGTTCTATGTCTCTTCTGCTATTTAGAAGCCTTTCCTTTCCTCCAGCCTTCTGGAGTGTTTTTTTTTTTTTTGTCTACATAAGATGCCTCTATTCATTAATTCATAAATCACTGAAAGTGAAAACAGACTTTCGAATTTTCTCAATTGAATTTTGTTTTTGTAATACTCAAAACTGGAGGTGACTTTAGTGTACAGCAAACTAGAAAGAGTAAATAAAGCATGATACATATTCATACAATGAAACAATATAGAGCAACAAAATAAGGCACTATTGTTATATGTATTAACATGGATAACTCTGACAAATATAAAATTGAGAGAGAAAGAAAAACACATAGGAATAATTTCAAGTAAATAGAATCCCAAAACTCCCAAAACTAGACTTTGGTTTAGAAGTCAGAGTGGAAAAGATCTCTACAGAGGAAGAATGGCTAGTAATTAGGAGAGAACAAAAAAGAGACTTCTGTTTTGCTAATAATACTTATTTCTTGACCACAAAATTGATAAAACAATTGATTAACTGATGAACTTTGATGATTTGTGTTTATGTGTTTACACTTAACTAAAAATATTTATATTTATATATTGGGTCTTCTAGAGAGTTATTAATTTCTATGGTTTTATGTATTAGTTAATTGGTATTTAAAATATTTTGCATTTTCCTTGGGTTTACACTACTCTTAATCTAAGCATTTTTTTAAATCAAAATTGGTTAGTAAAACATTAAAATGACCTTTAAAAGAATGTAAAGGAAGCTGCAGGTATGGTTAAAATATTTATAACACATATAACTAATAAAATGATCAACCTGAAATATACAAAAAATTTGTCAATAAGAAAAAAATACAGACAACCCCATAATAGGATTGCCAAATGCCTAATAAATATAATGAACAGATTTTAACCTGAATGAAAGTCAAGGTAATTCATCATGAAACCACAGTATGATATCACTAGACAACCACCTGAAAGAGTAAATTAAAAAAATAAAAATAATTGACAATGCCAGTGACAAGAAAGTCTAGTGCTTAATAGTTTAATTAGACAAATATAGTAACAGAACGTCTAATACCCTGCAAGTGGGAATGAAAACAGCTACAATCACTTTGGAAAAGTATTTTGCATTATCTACTAGGGTTGACAACAGGCCTGGTCATTTCATCCCTAGGTTTCTGTCCCACAGAATGCACATACTTGTGCCCTAAGAAATACATACAAGAATGTAGCATTGGTATCATTGGCATCATTGGAATCATTGGTGATGCCAAACTTGGCATCACCCATCACTTACTATACAAAAGTGAAATGAAAGTAAATTTAAATATAGATACTTGCAACCACATGGATGCATCTAAAAAAAGATATTGAGAGGTTCAGGTCAAGATGATGGAGTAGGAGGATCCTGTCCACACCTCCTCCCATCAAAACTTTCTCTAATATAGAAAAACTATCTATGAGAACACCCCGAAGACTGGAGGAATAGCTTTTCTACAAGTAAGGAAAGGCTACAGTAAAATAGGCAAGAGGGTCAGAGACACTGTCTGGTCAGAATCCATACTCTTGATCCAACAACCCACAAACAGGAGGCATATCACAATTGTGGAGTTCCTCCCCTGAGGAGTGAGGGGTCTGAGACTCACATCAGGCTCCACAGCCTGGGAGACATTCACCAAGAAAGATGAGCCCTCCTAATGCCTGGCTCTGAAAACAAGTGGAGTTTCCGCCAGGAGACTCAGAGGCTATGGGAAAACGCGACTCTGAACCTGCAGGTGAACTCATGTCGAGTCCCAGAGTAGAGGCATCAGCTTTAAATGGGCAGAGGACCTGAAGAGATTTTTCCAAAGAAGGTATACAGATGACCAACAGGTAGATGAAAAGATGCTCAACATCACTAACTATTAGAGAAAAGCAAATCAAAACTGCCAGATGGTATCACCTCTTTCTGGTCACAAGGGCCATCATTAAAAATTTGTAAATAACAAATGCTGGGGACAATGTGGAGGAAAGGGAATCCAAGGACACTTCTGATTGGAATGTAAAGTGATGCAGCCAGTACGGAAAACAGTATGAGAGTTTCTCAAAAATTAAACATAGGAACAACCATACAACTCAGCTACTCCATTTCTGGGTATTTACTTGAAGAAAATGAAGAGTAATATGAGAAGATATATGCACCCAGTATTCGTAGCTGCATTATTTACAGTAGCTGAGATATGGAAGCAACTTATGTGTCTGTTGATAGATGGGCGGATTAAGAAGATGTGGGTATGTGTGTGTATATATATTTGGTACAACATGGATGGACTTAGAGGGTATCATGCTAAGTGAAATAAGTCTAACAGAGAAGGATAAATACTATATAGTTATATTTATTTGTGCAAACTATAATAACAGAACAAATGAACAAACAAAACAAAATAGAAACTGACCCAGATACTAAGGACAAAGTGGTAGTCACCAGAGAGGAGGCGACTGGGAAGGTTGGGCAAACTAGGTAAAGGTGATTATTCAGTACAAACGTCAAGTTATAAAATAAAGAGTAAGTCCCAGATACGTAATCTTAAGCATGTAGAATATAGTAAGTTCAGTTCAGTTCAGTTCAGTCGCTCAGTCGTGTCCGACTCTTTGCAACCCCATGAGCCGCAGCACCCTAGGCCTCCCTGTCCATCACCAACTCCCAGAGTTTACCCAAACCCATGTCCATTGGGTCAGTGATGCCATCCAACCACCTCATCCTGTCTTCCCCTTCTCCTCCTGCCCTCAATCTTTCCCAGCATCAGGGTCTTTTCAGATGAGTCAGCTCTTCTCATCAGGTGGCCAAAGTATTGGAGTTTCAGCTTCAACATCAGTTCTTTCAATGAACACCCAGGACTGATCTCCTTTAGGATGGACTGGTTGGATCTCCTAGCAATCCAAGGGACTCTCAAGAGCCTTCTCCAACACCAGTCAATCATATGGCAATACGTTTGTATGGTGACAGATGATTATTAGACTTACTGTGGGGATCAATTCACAGTACATATAAATGTAGACTCAGTATGTTGTAAGCCTGAAACTAATATAATATTGTATGAAACTATATTCTAATAAATAAATAAAAAAGAAAAATTAGTGATTTTCAAAAGAATTAAGTATTAGCAAGATGTTGAGAAAATCAAGCCCCCAAAGAAATATTTTACTATTCAGTTTCTATGAAGAACAACAACATCATCAAACAATGACAATAAAATAAGAGCTGAAAATTAAACAGTGTTTGGGTCTGCTTAATTTGGTGGCAAAACCACTCACAACAAAACATACAAAAAAACAAGGAAGTGATTCCTGTAAAACGGAAGAAGTTTTCCAGTGTGACGTGGTAGGACAGTCCAATGCCTGGGGAAAGAAGTTGGGGGAGGTATTTTGGTTTATGGTAATGTTGCAACTTTTGACCTTTGTTTTAGTTATTTGGCTTTTACACTAGCTAATTCATGGCATTGTTTAAATTTTCTGCCGTTTTCTGAGTGTTATACTATTAATAATTAGTAACATGTTGTAAACAAGAAAACTTGTAGAAAGTTGTTTGTTTTTTTTTTTTACTGTAGCAAATATAAGATCAAGAGCCTAAGTGGGAGATTTAAGCGTGGAAAGGGAAAAGCAGATTGCTTCATCTAAGATCTTGGAAAGTCAACTGAATGTAAGTAAATTCAGGAAATTTTAGAATACATAAGGAACTGAATGGTTAAGCTATTATAAAATGTCCTTTTGCTTCAAAATCAAAGATCCATTTGGCTAAGTAATTATCCTAAAAAAAACAGCGACTTTGATGTGAAATAGATATTTTGCCATAGGACAAAGGTAAATGCAGGACCACACACAAAGTGGGTTTGCAGGAGCAAAGTTTCTCAAAGGAGTCAGAATAGAGTTTAGCATCTGGGGTGTGGGTCTTTCACTGCCTGTTGTCCATTCTAGGCCTGAAGAATGAGGTCTAGCAGACATGGCTGACTCTGGAAGAGGAAACATGACCACGTGTTCTGGATTTTGTAAACTGCATGATTAAAGAAGCACCAGCTCCTCCCATGGCTTGATCACCAGTCGGGTTACTGTAGCAGCAGGTGTTGACAAAACTTTTGCTCCAGCCCTCTTTTGCCCATTCAGGATTTGTGCTTACAAATTGTGTGTAAGAGAACCATCTCATTCCTTAGTGTGATTAGGGAGCCTATTCCAAGCCTTACAGTTGCAGCTTTAGAATATGGCATGGTAGGGGCAGAATGTCTCATAGACCAGCCATGATTCCAGGCATGATCATGAATTTGGGGGACCCAGAACAACCACCTTAAGCACTAGGCCCTAGTGGGTTTCCATGGAGATTTACATGAGGCTAACACATTTTATGGCAGACTGTGACAAAATATTGGTTGTCAAGTTAATCCTTGTGGGGTATACCTGATTGAAACCCATGAGTTTCCCAATATACCGTATTGGAGAAATGAAGAAATAAGTTTTAGGTATTGAAAAGGCAAGAAAGGTTAAAATTTTGCTGTAGACCTTAGCTTTGTTTGCCAGCTAGTATCCCTCCCTCTTTTTTTTTTTTTAAACAATTTTTTTTTTCCTTCAGATGCCACTTTCCCCTATTCTCATCCTATCTCCTTTACAGGGACTGATCCTTTTCCTCAAATTTAAGGATAGGCTAGTGGGCCCATCAGAATCAAAATAAAAAGTTCCCAGCCCACTGAACTGCAAGCTACAATTCTGATCACAATGCCAATGTGTGTGAGGTTTTCCCAATACCACCAAGCAATTGTCTGCAAAACTAGATTTTGCTCAGTTGTGTCTGACTCTTTGTGACCCCATGGATTGTAGCCTGCCAGGCTCTTCTGTCCACGGAAATCTCCAGGTAAGAACACTGGAGTAGGCAGCCATACCCTTGTTCAGGGGATCTTCCTGACCCAAGAATTGAACTGCAGGCAGATAATTTAACTTATTTCAATTCTGACACTATCAACTGGGAGACAGCATCAGACCATAGGTTAAGGGTTCAGTTCCAGAAGACTATACCACCCCTCAACTTCAGACACTGATCACAAACACAAATGGGTGCTGCTGACTGACTGTTTTTAGACTGAATATTCTAAGGATGCCCTCCTCAGGTTCAACTAATTTGCTAAAGTGGCTCACAGAACACAGAGAAGCCCCTGCCACTCTTCCTGAAGCTTCACATGTTTCTCAACCCAGAGGCTCTCCAAATCCTGTCCTTTTGAGTTTTTAAGTAGAGACTTCTTTACATAGGCATAATTGATAAAATTATTGGCCATCGATGATTGAATTCAACCTCCAGCCCCTGAGTCCTCCTGGAAGGTCACACGGTGCAATGAAAAGCTCTGGTTCACTAATCACAGGGTTGGTTTCCTGGCAACCATGCCCTGTCCTTAGTGTCTTTCCAAAAATCACTTAATTAACATAGCAAAAAGATAGCTTTATTGTATTCTGTCCTTGCTTCGGGATCTCCCTGGTGGCTCAGGCCGTAAAGAATCTGCCTGTAATGTGGGAGACCCAGGATTGATCCCTGGGTCGGGAAGATGCCCTGGAGAAGTGTACCCACTCCAGTATACTTCCCTGGAGAATTTCATGGGCAGAGGAATCTGGAGGGCTAAAATCCATGGGGCCATAGAGTTGGACATGACTGAAGTGACTGAGCATGCACTTCTGCTTAGGAAAATCCTAAAGTTTGTTGACCTCTGAAAGACAAAAGAACCCATTATTTTACCACCAAAATGAGTTTATTTGGGAAAAACAGAATTGCAATTCAGGACAATCAAACTATGAGGAACCATAGGCAAATCCAGAGAACAGAGGAGAAGGGCGTGCTTTTCTAGAGGAAAGGAGGAAATTAGGGAGTGCTATGGTGACTGTGTATGTCTGGATGGAGACCATGGCCAGGCTATTGTTGGATCAGAAAATCTTTCTTCCTCCTGGGGTCTACAAGCTGAGGTGAGTGTCATGCGAGTGAGTTCTCCCCCTTCAGAGTTTCAATGAATTTCCCTTTATTCATTTTCACAGGCTTTAGGAGCTCTGTGCAGGAGTAGTGGACAAAGACCAAACATATATTTCTTTTTATAAATCACAGTATCACACAAGCCATGACAAGTATGTAGGTCTGGAGCTTCTGGGAATCATCCTCCTTACCAACATATTAAAAACATCTGCTTGAGAATTACTGTGACACAGAAGGAAGCAGAGCCAAGAAATGGAGAGATGTCTTCATGATTGTAAGGTTTGATTACCTGAGTTTAGCTGCCTAACTCTGGTGTACTCATAGGCTTTTCAGTTACATGGGTCAATAAATTTTCTTCTATGCTGAATCTAGTTGGAGTTGGATTTTTTTCACTTTTAGCCCCAAGAGCTTGACTAATGCACAGAAGAGAGGATTCTATGGCACTTAAGGGAGTAACATTTAATAGGCTGATTGTGTTAAGTTATACAGAGAAATTATGAATTTACAGAGAAAGGTCAGTATAGAGTTGAGAAGCAGTGAGAGCAAGAGTGGAAGGCTGCAAAAGTGTATGAGAGTGCTTGTGGGTACACTATGTTGGGGTGAAGTACAACCAACGTACACTATGGTTGGGGTGAAGAAATTTCCCTGCACGGCGAGTTTCAGTTGTGGCTGGGATACTTTGGGAAAGAATGGACATGGAAACGAGAAATTTTATGGGAATAAGGAAGCCAAGGAACTGTGTGCCTAAACCTTTTGGAAAGAGTAGAATATATTTGCTTTTCCTATTCTTCTTTACTCATTGAGAATTCACATTGCTACAATACCTTTCACTCCAACAAGTCACCAAAACTATCTGTGCTTCCGTTGCTGATTACATCTTTGTTGTCAAATTCACTCAGCATGTGAGTGTGCACTAAGTCACTTGAGTCATGTCCAACTCTGTGACCCTGGACTGTAACCTGCCAGGCTCCTCTGTCCATGGGATTTTCCAGGCAAGAACACTGGAGTGGGTTGCCATTTCCTTCTTCAGAGGATCTCCCCAACCCAGGGATCAAACGCATATCTCTGATGTCTCCTACTTAGACAGGCAGTTTCTTTACCACTAGCACTACCAGGTAAGCCACTCTCTTGGCATGGTCCACTCTTATTTATTACTGCTGCATCAGTTGAAAGCATTAAGTTCTCCATGCTTATAACAATTTCTATTCTCATGGCTTTCTTGGCTCTGTCTGTTCTGATTTTCCTCTTCAGTTCAGTTCGGTTCAGTCGCTCAGTCATGTCTGACTCTTTGTGACCCCATGAATCACAGCACTCCAGGCCTCCCTGTCCATCACCAACTCCCGGAGTCTACCCAAACTCATACCCACCGAGTCAGTGATGCCATCCAGCCATCTCATCCTCTGTCGTCCCCTTATCCTCCTGCCCCCAATCCCTCCCAGCATCAGGGTCTTTTCCAATGAGTCAACTCTTCACATAAGGTGGCCAAAGTACTGGAGTTTCAGCTTCAGCATCAGTCCTTCCAAAGAACACCCAGTACTGATCTCCTTTAGGATGGACTGGTTGGATCTCCTTGCAGTCCAAGGGACTCTCAAGAGTCTTCTCCAACACCACAGTTCAAAAGCATCAATTTTTCAGTGCTCAGCTGAAAGAGATGGGAATACCAGACCACCTGACCTGCCTCTTGAGAAGCCTGTATGCAGGTCAGGAAGCAACAGTTAGAACTGGACATGGAACAACAGACTGGTTCCAAATAGGAAAAGGAGTACATCAAGGTTGTATATTGTCACCCTGCTTATTTAACTTATATGCAGAGTACATCATGAGAAACGCTGGGCTGGAAGAAGCACAAGCTGGAATCAAGATTGCCGGGAGAGATATCAATAACCTCAGATATGCAGATGACACCACCCTTATGGCAGAAAGTGAAGAGGAACTAAAGAGCCTCTTGATGAAAGTGAATGAGGACAGTGAAAAAGTTGGCTTAAAGCTTAACATTCAGAAAACTAAGATTATGGCATCTGGTCCCATCACTTCACGGGAAATAGATGGGGAGACAGTGGAAACAGTGTCAGACTTTATTTTTTTGGGCTCCAAAATCACTGCAGATGGTGACTGCAGCCACGAAATTGAAAGACGCTTACTCCTTGGAAGGAAAGTGATGACCAACCTAGATAGCATATTAAAAAGCAGAGACATTACTTTGCCAACAAACGTCCGTCTGGTCAAGGCTATGGTTTTTCCAGTGCTCATGTATGGATTTTCCTCTTATCTACCCATTTTTTCTCAGTCTTCATCTGAGTTTCTTACATGAAACCCACTCTTTAAATATCAGTGCCTTCTGCAGTTTGATCTTTACTCCTTTATTCTTTCTATTATATGCAGTATTTCTGAAAATTCTTATCATTTCTAGTGACTTCAACTATTCTCCAGAAACTGGAGACGCCCAAGAGTCCTTCAATCTAAAGCTTTTCTCTATCTGTTATTTTTCTATTTGAAATGTCACTCGTATAAACATCCTAAACTATACTTGCTACCAATTTTTTTGTTTTTCACATATGGTGGTGGTGGTTTAGTCACTAAGTCATGTCCACCTCTTGCGACCCCATGGATTGTCGCCTGCCAGTCTCCTCTGTTCATTTTTCAGGCAAGAATACTAGAGTGGGTTGCCATTTTCTTCTCCAGGGGATCTTCCCAGCCCAGGGACTGAACCTGGGTCTTCTGCTTGGCAGGCCGATTTTTTACTGACTGAGCCACCAGGGAACATTTTTTTCACATGTGGCTCCCCTTCATTTTCCTGCTCTGGTCAAGTCATCTTGCATCAGCAGCTTCACGTGTGAATGATTAAAAGTATCCTCATGTTTAACTGGTGAATTTTCTAGGATAATTTTTTTACTACACAGAATTTAGATACTTCCCTAACTGAAAGTCCTCAATCTTTTATGTAATCTGGAGGATGAAATCTTACCTTCTCAATTTGACTCTTGATACCCCAATTCCTGCTTAACTTTCTACTCTATAGTATATGATTTGCAGTCCCCAAAACTGTTCATGTTCTCTCATCTTTGTATCATATGCTCTTTGCTACCCAGTCCCCTGCTGTTTACTTATCCCCACTTTTTATAAAGCCCTCTTCAGCCACCACTTTCAGAATATCTAGTAAAGTCCTATATTTAGGGTGGCTAAGGATTTTCATCCTGTGTGCCTCTTAATATGATGTGAGCACCTATGTACTGATCACAGTATCCTATGTATGCCTATCTGTTCATTGTATTTGTTTTAAGCATTTTTGAGAGCTTTTTGTTTTTGTATCCTCAGAGACTTGACAAAATACCTGATGCTCATTTAGCCTTGAAAGAAATAAAGAGGGAAGAAAAGAAGGTGGTGAGGGGAAGGGGGAGAAAAGAAGAAAACAGATGTAGACACCTTGATGAGAATGTTTAATTATCCAAAATAGATAAACGTGGATAAGTTGTAGAACACTGCGACCCTAAATTTCCTTTTTTTAGCAGTAGCTGACATAGCCCCTGCTAAAGGAAATTACAGAGTGCTGGGGTTTGAGTCTCGTCTTAGAAGACGTTCACAATTTGGATTTGACACAATACCTGGAGCAAGTTACACAACCCCTTTGTGTCTCAGTTTCCTCGTATGGAAAATTGTATCACTAATAGGGTATAGCTTTAGCACTTTTATGAAAATTAAATAAATTTGTAGAGGTATACCTCATTTTATTGTACTTGATAGCATCTTCCAGATACTATGTTTTTCAAAAATTGAAGGTTGGTGGCACCCTGCATTGTCAGATGATGGTTAGCAATTTTTAGCAATAAAGTATTTTTAAATTAAGGTATGTACACTGTTTTTTCAGCCATAATGTTATTTCATACTTAATATACTACAAGGTAGTGTAAACATAAATTTTATATTCACTAGGAGACTAAAAATTTTCTTGACTCACTTTATTGCAGTATGTGGTTTATTGTGGTAGTCTGAACCAGCAACATCCCTGAGATATGCCTATATTCATAAAATGCTTAAAATTGTGTTTGGCACAAGAAACACTATAAAAGTTTAATAGATAAATAAAGGAGTTTATTAGGGGGAATTTGGTATATAATTTGTGGAGTATTTCTCTAAAACTACTCATTGGTTCTGTGTTTGTGTGTCTGTGTCTGTTTTTAGAGTCCATAACTAACTTCAATGTCATTGGCCACCAATAAATATATTTTTATATAAAAGTGTTATATTCCATTACATGCAAAATAAACACCTCAAATTTTCCACATTAAAATAGAAATTTATCTATTTTTGGACATTTCTTATTATATTTTGAAAATGGAGAAATACTTGATTCCAAAGATTATGATCCAACTTGGAATAAGTGTCTTCTTCACAACACAGAATTATGAAGAGAATAATATTTAATACTGTTCTTTTGTGTGCCCTTCAGATTCTTTGCTTTTTAATTGAAGATAACATTTTTGTAATCTTCTGTGCTACCAATAGAATTGACTATAGAGTTTACAAATTAAAATGTTTTATTTGTATCTTCATTTCAATTAAACTCAGAGAGCAAGTCCAAGAGTTTTGTCAAGGTTTTATAAGCCTGAGCCCTCATTTACTGTGAAAAATATGTCTCACTAACTATACTTTTCAGCTTTGTTTGATTTCATTTCTAGTTATAATTGTTTCATAACAGTTTAGATATGCCTTTAAATGTAGTCCTCAGACTAGGCATGCTACTGGGCCTGGTACTATCACAATTATGGAAAACCAGAATAAAAGCTTTGTACAATTTTCCTATAGGCCTCAGGAAGTGATTACCCTTGATGTTTGAAGCATGTATTTAAATCAAAACAGCAAAGATGGAATAAAATATTCTAAGCATGTTTTTGAACTGTCTACCAGTACAGTTACATAAATCAGTTTGGGCCCATGGGCAGAGGATACAAAGGGATTTAACTTCAGATATAAAGGAAAACAATCTAAAGACAAGGAAGAATTTTAATTAAGTTGAAATGTGAATCAAAGTATTAACATTGTTCTGATATGCATTCTTATTTCTACCAGATTCATCACGTCTCAGACAATAGTAAAATTCTGAAAATCTACTAGAACTTCATGGCACAAGAAATTATCTCTGCTCATATGCAAAGCTGAATTTCTTTGTCTTTTTTGTTAACTGCTTTATAACTGCTTAACTTGCTTTGTTAACTGCATAAATAACTAATATTTATGACCAAAATTTAAAACTATATTGAAGTGCTTCTTTTCTTTAATAAGTTCTATGATTTAGTGAATGTGAATAAAAATGATAGGTCTGGTAATAATCAAATATGGAGAAAAGGACACATTATTATTGCTTATTTTGATAATTTTCCCTGCTCGTATGTTTTCAGGTTTTTTTTAAAATTAGGTTTTAAAGAAAATCTTAGTATTGGTTAAAAATTAGTGTGTATAATTAGATTGCTATAATATTAAAGACTGTTGCTTAATTTTAAAAATCTTAGCCTTGTAAGTTTGGCTATTGGCTTCCCTGATAGCTCAGTTGGTAAAGAATTTGCCTGCAATTCAGATGACCTGGGTTTGATCCCTTGGTTGGGAAGATCCCCTGGAGAAGGGAAAGGCTACCCACTCCAGTATTCTGGCCTGGAGAATTCAATGGACTATATAGTCCACGGGGTTGCAGAGTCAGACAAGACTAAGCAATTTTCACTTTCAGCCCTGTAAGTATTTCTTTTCTTAGAGAATTAATTTTTAAAATGTGGAGAAAAGACTGACATTTAAACAAGCTAAAATATAGATTTCCAGGAGAGTTAGATGGAGAAATGAGAAGAGAGAGAATGCACAATATAATAAAAATAGTAAAGTGGTAGAATAAAGAGACAGTTAAAACTACAGGAGAGAAAAAGAAGTCCAGGAAAACACAGGAGAGAAATAAAAACAACTAAAAATGACTGAGCTAAGATGGCAGATTATAATGAGTGAAAACACTAAAATAATTTTTTGCTTTATGTTAGATTTTCAGAAGTAGTAAATGTCTGCTATTACTTTTATAACTCAAATATTGTCATAGAAATGCTGTACATTTCAGGTACCCATTAATTGATATCCAAACTCCTTCTCCTTTTCAGGTTGCAATCCTTTCCCTTTTGTATCAAGAAAATGGTGGAGATATTTTGCACTAGATTTTGGAGAAATTATTTAGTCACGCTTCTTTGTTTCATTAAATCCGTTGTCTCTAACCTCAGTTAGGTCTTCTCTGGCAAATAGTGCTTTTTATTCATACATAAATAAATCCTAATACATATCCTAAGTGCAGATATTGCAGCATTTTTATCACTCTGAAGGTCACAAGGCCATTCTGACCCTCCTACGAAAAGAGTGAGTTATCAGTATTTCTTAATTTACAAATAACAACAATCTAATATGAACTTCTTTAAGGTTGCTATCCATTTCTGTATTGGGCTTTTCAGGAGGCACAGTGATAAAGAAGAAACCACTTGCCAATGCAGGAGACATAGGTTCAATCCCTGGGTCAGGAAGATCTCCTGGAGAATGAAATGGCAACCCACCCCAGTATTCTTGCCTGGATAATCCCATGGACAGAGAAATCTGGCAGGCTACAGTCCATATGGGGTTGTAGGGTTGGACACAATTGAGTGACTAAGCATGCACACACTTCGCAGTATTAACATTACTGACCAGCATATACCTCCTGAAAATTCTCCCAAAAATCCAAAGAAAATCATCTCTCTTTTTTTATTTTTCCTTTCTATTCTCATGACTCCTTAGTCTTTCACTGTTTACCAATTTCTAAATGTAGGTATATGCTAATGGTCTGTTTTCAATTCATTGTTTTCTCCTTTGTTAGTTGTTTCCCTCTGCTTGGCTTAGGTTTATTTAGATGTTTACTTTCACTTTTCAAGGTGGAAATTTAGATTATTAACTTGAGATGACTTCTGCTCTAATATGAGCTTTTTATATACATCATTCTTAGCATTGTGTTAGCTGTTCCATTGCTTTAGCATTGCTTTAGTGCTTCCTCTCTAAGGATTGCCATGGCCACAAATTTTGATGTATTATATTACTGTTTCCATTCAGTTATTTATTTATTTATTTTTGAGATTTCCTTTCGACCCATAAATTATTTAAAAATTTACTGTTTAATTTTCAGATATTTGAAGATTTTTCTGCTATCTTTTTGTTATTAGTCTAGTTTAATTCCTCTATAGTTAAAGGACATAACTTGGTATTATTTCTTTTCAATTTGTTGAGATGGTTTTTACAACTCCCCAAATGGTCTACTGTAGTGAATGTTTCATCTGCACCTAAAAAGTTTGGACTGTATATCCTGCTGTTGAGTGTGGTGTTCTAAAGATATTAATTAGGAGCAGTTGGTTGATAGTGTTGTTTATGCTTCTATTTGTTGTTAGCTAGTTGCTAAGTCGTGTCTGACTCTTTTGCAACCTCATAGACAGTAGCCTGCCAAACTCCTGTGTCCAGTGGATTTTCCAGGCTAGAACACTGAAGGGGGTTGCCATTTCTTCCTCCAGGGGATCTTCCCGACCCAGCTTTTGAAGCCATGTCTTGCACTGGCAGGCAGATTCTGATTTTTTATCAGTTTTATTACAGAAAAATTAATGTCCTCTACTTCAAATTCCTGACCAATTGCTTTACTAAAACTCTGCTTCTGGCCTTAGTTTTGAAATCTGTTGCTTTTGTTACCACCTACTAGTTGCTGCTTCCTGAGGCTTCTATTTCCTGTCCTCTGTGCCTGAAGCTTCAGTTCTCCCCCCTTGCCCCATGTAGCATCAATATCTTTCCAGTGCTGCATCCAGCTCTGGTTGTTCCATGGCCACTGAAAGTTGCCAGCACCAGCAATCACATCATGAAAATATATAGAATACATACAACTCAATAGCAAAAATTCAAATACAGTTAAGAAAGGGGTAGAGGAACTGAATAGACAGTTTTTCATAGAAGGCATACAAATGGCCAAAGATATATGAAAAGGTGCTCAACATCACTAATCATCACTAATAATCAAGGAAATGCAAATCATAACCTCCGTGAAATATCCCCCCACCCCACTCACCCCTTACACCAGTTAGAATGACTATCATCAAACAGGCAAGAGATAATAAGTGTTGACATGAATGTGGAAAAAAGGAAGCCATAGTGTACTGTTTGGAGAAAGAAATGGCAACCCACTCCAGTACTCTTGCCTGGAAATTCCATGGACAGAGGAGTGTGGTGGGCTACAGTCCATGGGGTTGCAAGAGATGGACATGACTTAGCAACTAAACCACTACAAGTGCATTGTTAATGGGAATGTAAATTGGTATAACCAGTACAAAAAACAGTATGAAGGTTCCTAACAAATTAACAATAGAACTACCATATGATCCACCAAGCCCCTTTCTGGTATATATCCAGAAGAATTAAAATCAGGATCTTGTAGAGCTTTCTGCATTCTCATATTCATTGCAGCATTACTCACAATAACCAAGATGTGAAAACAACCTAGGTGTCTGTTAACTGATAAATGAATAAAGAAGATAAATATTATATATATGTAATATTATCCAGCCATTATAAAGAAGGAAATCCTGACATTGTGATAACTTGGGAACTTGAGGGCTAAGTGAAATAAGGCAGAGAAAGACAAGTCTTGTATGTTATTAGTTACATGTGGAATCTATAAGCGACAAACTCAGAGAAACAAAGTAAAGTGGTGATAACCAGGGGTGAAGGGTAGGGGAAATGGAGAGATACTGGTCAAAGGATGTACATTTCTAGTTATAAGATCAAATTTGGGGATCTAATGTACAGATCCCCAATATTTATAGATTTACAATATTTACAGATCTATTGTACAGATCAACAATATTTGAATGTTGCCAAAAGAATAGATCTTAATATTCTCTCACAAAAAAAGACATGTTAACTATCTGATAGGATGGAAGAGGTAGCTAATTTTTGTTGATCAGTCACTAAGTTGTGTCTGATTCTTTGCGACTTCCTAGACTGCAGCACACCAGGCTTCCCTGTCCTCCTCTGTCTCCTGGAGTTTGCTCAGATTCATGTCCATTGAGTTAGATGGTGGTAATCATTTTTCAGTTTACAAATGTATCAAATCAGTACTTTGTACACCTTAAATTGGGCTTCCCAGGCGGTGCTAGTGGTAAAGAACTCACTTGCCAATGCAGGAGACATAAGAGACACAAGTTCCATCCCTGAGTTGGGAGGATCCCCTGGAGCAGGACATGACAGCCCACCCCAGTATTCTTGCCTGGAGGACATCGTGGACAGAGGAGCCTGGCAGACTACGCTCATAGGGTCGCAAAGAGTCAGACACGACTGAGGCCACTTAGATGCACACGTTAAACTTATACAGGGTTATGTGTTAATTAGACCTCAATAAGGCTGGAAAAATAAAAAATAAAACTCCAGAGGGAAAAAACAGACAAATGAAGAAATTCTCATGATCATATCAATGGCAGAAAAAGCTTTACTAATTCCTTTATTTCTTTACTTCTTTGGTTGACTTTCCTTTTGTAGAGGAAAATGATAATTCAGATAGTTTAGAAAGCATTTTGGACATTGGAACAAATTGGTAAAAAAAAAAATTGTTTTAGATGATTCAACAGTGAACGAATCATCAACAGATGGTTTCAGTTAAACTTTTACCAAAACACTCATCAAGGAGACACCAAATAGTTCAGGTGTCTGGTTTTTACAAATTTGTTATTTTACAAATTTGTTATTATATATCAGTTAATTTAAGATATTTCAATATTTGGGTGCAACATATCATAAAATATTGTTTTATAATGTGACAAACAATAAAGAAGTAGGTGGTTACATTCAAGTAATTGAATATAAAGTAGGTTACAAAGTAGGACTATTTAAACTGCATTTGCTTATAGAAGATCCTAACATCTTCTTCAAAATCATTACCTAACAGGTTCCAGTGGAGAGTCTGAATGATTTGTTCAAGAGAGAGAAACCAAATAAATAAAGTACACATTTTTGGCCAACTGATCAGCAAAATATTAAATTATTTTTCAATTTTTGATCATGTACTTTTTAAAATACTTAGAGTTTAAATACTCTAATATTAAGAATGACAGTAGTTTTCTGACAAAACAGGTAGCAGGAAGTTCCAGATATTTTCCAAGTTGAGTTGATAATTCCAGCATATCAGTCAGAGTTCTCTAGGGAAGCAGAATCGATAATATATAGATATAGCTATATAGATATCCTCTTTCCCTCTCTCTCCCTTTCTCTCTGTGTGTGTTCATTATGTTAAGTACTAGGGTCATGTGGTTGTGGAGGCTGGGAAATCTTAAGTCTGTAGGGTAGGCTGACAGGCTGGAAACTCAGACAGGGTTTCCATGTTATAATCTTGAGGCAGAATTCCTTCTTCAAGAAACCTCAATTTTTGCTTTTAAGGTCTTCAACTGATGGGATGAGACCCACTCATATTATCCAGGGAAATTTCCTCAACTTAAAATCAACTGATTGTAGGTGTGAGCTACATCTACAAAATACCTTCACAGCAATGCCTAGATTAGTATTTGATTAAATAATTAGAAACTACTGGTAGTTCAGTAGGTAAAGAATCTGCCTGCAATGCAGGAGACCTGGGTTTGATCCCTGGGTTGGGAAGATGCCCTGGAAAGGAAATGGCAACCCACTCCAGTATTCTTGTCTGGAGAATCCCATGGACAGAGGAGCCTGGCAGGCTTCAGTCCATGGGGTTGCAAGAGGTGGACACGAATTAGGGACGAAACCACCACCACCAATCTTGCCAAGTTGATGCATAAAACTAACAATCACAGTTGGTTATCTGTTTATGTAGTTTGCTTTCTTTTAAAGTGAGATATATTTTAGATATATTAGATATAATATGTTTATATTCATTAATTCAATTAATTAATGTTGATATTCATTGAAAGTGAAAGTCGCTCAGTTGTGTCCGACTCTTTGCAACCCCATGTACTACACAGTACAGGGAATTCTCTAGGCCAGAATACTGGAGTGGGGTGCTTTTTCCTTCTCCAGGGGATCTTCCCAACCCGGGGATCAAACCCAGGTCTCCCTCATTGCAGACAGATTCTTTACCAGCTGAGCCACAAGGGAAGCCCAATATTCATTAATTAGAAATTTATTCAGTTTTAATTAATACAATCAATATGTAAAAAATTATATTCACTAACTCAGCTATCTTTTATTAAACATTTACTATGCTCTAGGTATTGTGCTTTGTTCTAAGACACATACAATAAATATATTACCCCTATACACCTGAGAAGTTTAAACTTCAGTGAGATGTTGTCTTGACTATGTAGACCCATTTTCAACCTAAAGAAAGCTCTAATGTATATTTCATTCATTAATTACCTAGTAGTTATATGTGCAAGGGCATTTCACAGGCGGCTCAGTGGTAAAGAATCTACCTGCTAAGCAGGAGATGCAGGTTCAATCTCTGGGTCAGGAAGATCTCCTGGAGAAGGAAATAGCAACCCATTCCAGTATTCTTGCCTGGGAAATCCCATGGACAGAGGAGTCTGGTAGGCTACAGTCTGTGTGGTCACAAAGAGTTGGACACAACTTAATGACTAAATAACAGCAAATACGTTCAAGCCTTTGTATTATGCACTCTGCATTCTTAAAGGGTAAAAAAAGGTACCTTTCCTTCAGAGAGTTTATAATCTGCTAGAAATTCCCTTGGCTCTTAATGTTGCCACTATGTGATACAGTTGAATTACTATAATCGAAGTTCAGTTTCCTTACCTATGCAATGGGAATTACACTAAACCATGTTTCAGTAAAATTTCTTTATAGTCCTAAAATATTAAAGATTCAGTATTTAAAGATTCTCTGTATTGAAAATTTTTCTCCAATGTATAATTCTCCAATGTATACATTATTTATAATGATTTAATTCAAAGTAGGGAGTTAGTAATTGATAGTTCGCATTCACATACTGAGCTCTATACATCTTTTCTTTTATTTAGAGTCCCAGATAAATTACCCTCATAAAACAATGAAGTGAACCTCAAAGGCTGATGGAGAAATTTATCAATAAAAAGGAAATGCAGTGGCCAATAGCAAATCACAGGTTTTAACATTAATAAACATTAAATGAACATTATTATTTTGAGATAGTCAACTGGTGATGAACTACATTTAGAAAAAAGACTGTTATGTGAGGTTTGAGAATTTGAAAAGCTATAATATGCATTAAAGATTATGATTTGGAAGTTGTATTATGTTTGATTTTCAAATTAAAACTTATTTTCAAAATGTGGCCATCCAAGATTCCAAGATTAAGGGGACTTCTGCTTGGTAAAATACATATTACAAGGAAATAACATTTTTAATATTGTAAGTGATTCACTCTAATTTCTTGTATTCATTTCCATAAAAAACCAATTGCACAGAGCAAGGATATGATCATCATATTATTAGTAGTATGCATGTTTTATAAATTTGAAGAAAAATATACACTGTTTTACACATCCTTTCACCGTAAGAAAAGAGCAATTCTATTCTGTGACTGAAATGCCTGCCTTTCTCTGTGCACACCAAAGCTTCATTCTTCATATTTGCTTTCTATTTTCATAGCACTGGGAATGGAATGTGACCCCCAGCACTCAGCCATTATCCTGCCCTCTGTGGCTGTAGCCTTTGACTCAGGCCTGAGTTCACCATAACTTATTTTTACAACGATCCTGAGATGCAGTCAGCCCACTTGGCAATATTTTCACTCCTACTCAGCTCATTTAAAAATGGGGACTCTCACTGTTTCTCTTTTCAGAGCTTTTCTACTTTCAGCATGAAACCTTTTAAAATAAAACCACCGTTATATGAATTACTGAAGGCAAAATGCATTTTTTCCAACTCCTTGACTCTCTCTCGACTATTAAGTTCCATAGAGCTCTCTACTTTCCAGGTTATTCATAAAGCTATTACCCAGATCTGGCAATATTTTCTCAAGAAATTTCTGAATAGTACAGGCTTTTTTTTTTTTTAATGGCAGAAAATGTGTTCACTGTTTTCATAGAGTAAATCCCTAACATGTTTGTCTGGAATGCTTGCCTTGTTTAGTAACATATCATTGGAATAGTTGTGACTATCAGTGACTCAAAGGGATTGTTGCAAGATTTGGGACTGGGTTCTTTCCTTTTGATTTTGCAGTTTTCCATCTAAAGACTACTTTTTTTTCTGTTTAATATTAATATATGCATTTTTTTCCACCTCAGTAACCCTTCCACACACACCCCCACCTTGGTGGGTTTTTATTAGAATGAATTGTTGGGCTTTAAATTTGTAAGTTTTCATAATCTAGTTTTCTCTGAAAAACTGCTTTAGTGACAATTAATTCTCACATGAGGACTTTCATAAACAAGAAAGTTGTAGAAATAAACAGCAGTTAAAAACATGAGCTCATCTCACTTGTAATTACAGCCTACAGCTTGCTTACACTCTAGTGGCTCTCAAACTTGATTGAGCTTCTGAATCATCAAGAGGGCTCTTTAAAACTAACTGGATTCTGGGCTCCACCCCAGTTTCTGACCCTGTAGTTCTGGGAGGTGGGACCTGAGAATTTGAATTTTCAATAAGTTTCCTGGCAATGCTGCAAGTGCTGGTCAGAGGCCCACACTATGGAAATCATCTCTGTAAAACAGGACAGAATACTGGACTTTAGTCATTTTGTACAAATAAAATACCAGGCTGTCATTTGCTGAATAGGACACAATGGCATGATATTTAAAAATAGTTGTGTTCTTCTCTTCGTAAAATAGTCCACTTTCCTTTAGCTTAGCTCTTGCATTCTGTAAATATAACTTGAACTGAAGCAGTAGTCATATTTCTGACAAGCCGTGAGGCTTACCAAGGTCAATTTTGTTTGCTGTATCACTTAAAACACAATTCTACTTACAATTGCCTGGTATGGATGAGTGAACATTTTTTTTTTAACGTCCATAATACTTTTTGACACTGGAAAATAAGAAGCTATGAAAATAAGGTTGATAAACCAGCAAAGAAGTCTTTCCTTAAATGGTCACAATCTGCCAAGAGCAGATAAGGAAAAGGATCCTATGGGTATAATGACAAGAAACACAGCCATCAACTCCATGTCAGCACTGGGCTAGAAAACAAATAGAATTCCAGACAATTCAGAACAAATACTACAAATCAGAGGCAATCCCCAAACCTCCTCTCAATCTCACACTTTTGAAAGACAACTAAGGGGCAGGAAGGACTTTGGGCAATTCCATGCTAATGGTTACATTTGACTTTCCTTTTGTCTTTCTTCTCTTGATCTCACATTCAATTTGTCTTCAGTAAAAGGTTTTCCCTGTGGAAACATAGAGAAACATCTCCAACATAAAATACTCAAGAAGAGACTGAAGTAGAGCAAGGGTAAGTTAATTGTTGAAATTATGTATTAATTATGATGAACTATTTTAGCGTAATGAAGTAGTGCTTAACAGATTTCTGTTGTGTCTTTATATACTCTGTTTCAAAGGATTTTGAAGTTATAAAGTGTTATTGGAAAAGTACATTGTCAGAGGAATTTAAAATAAGCAACCATAGATTCATAGATCCACAGATATTGTAATTTGGTTAATTATTCCTTGTATGATAGTAAAATATTTTTTACAAACCACCAAACTACTGCATAATGAGTAGTTTTCTGTCTTTTTAACATTGACATTATAATAAATTACATGACCAATTTTAATGCTACTTCTGACACAGAGTAGTTAAAATGAATGGCACTAGATAGTGGATTTAATTGGAGTTTTTGAAACTTAGGATACTATGGTTTAAAATTCTGAAAAGTAGTTGTGCAACATAGGTAGATGAGAGGTTAAAAACTATTAACACTAATACCCCTTAATCATTGGGAAAGTGCTGTGTTCAAGACACTCTTCTAAATGCATAGATTATATAATTTAATCTCCCTCCCCCGAAAAGATGCAATAATATAAAATCCATATTACCATTCACTTTCAATTGATTAAATTTTTCTCTTGGGCTGCCACACTTTATTTTCAAGGCTGCACAACAACTGGCATACCATGAAGTCTGTGAAATCTTTTAGGTTTAGAGAAGTCAAATAATTTTGTAAATTTATGCAAATACTAAATGATGAGGCTAGAATTTGTATCCAGGCTTATTCTTTTCATTCTTTTAATTTACAATAATGAACATTTATATTAGTGTTTTCAAGACCATTTACATGTCTAAACAAATTCTCTTGTTAATAAAATAACTTGGAATAAGTCTGCCAAGGTGGAATTTTACCAAAGTTGGTTTTGAAAGTAAATGCTATTAAAATATGAGGGCTGTGAGTTAGACACAGATCTGTATGGTATATTTGTAAAATATAGAAGTATCCTGCTTAATTATATGCAAAAATGATCAAGAAAATGCAATACTTTATGGAATAATAAGTGAAGTAGGAAATCCAGGGTGAGATAGCTAAAAGACAGTCATTTTATTATTATTTTTTTTAAATTAATTTATTTATTTTTTCAGTGGGTTTTGTCATACATTGACATGAATCAGCAATAGATTTACACGTATTCCCCATCCCGATCCCCCCTCCCACCTCCCTCTCCACCCGATTCCTCTGGGTCTTCCCAGTGCACCAGGCTCGAGCACTTGTCTCATGCACCCCACCTGGGCTGGTGACCTGTTTCACCATAGATAATCTACATGCTGTTCTTTCGCAACATCCCACCCTCACCTTCTCCCACAGAGTTCAAAAGTCTGTTCTGTACTTCTGTGTAAAAGACAGTCATTTTAATGTCTGTGAAATAAGAGGAAATAAAGACTTCCTAAAATAGAGACATTAATATTGATTTGTAACACATTTTCTTTTTTATTATATATTCCTCTTCTTGTTCCAAATTATGAAATAATATGTGCATTTGTATTCTTCTAACTGACTGTCATCCCAAATTCACTACTTGTCTATAACAAAAAGAGTTTCTCAGAAGACTTGGTCAAGGCAATTGAAGGTATGAGAATAAACCAGCCTCCTGGAAAGAAAAATTAGAGTGATGCTTCTTGAGGGGAAGCCTCTCTTCTGGTGTTGCAATGTTGCCTGGGCTCAGCTTTACTCAATGATTTGCAGAAGCGCTGAACCAAATCTTCAGACACCCTCTAGTAAGGATAGATTGGTTAAAGGAAGAACATTTAAAAAGCCTGTCTATTTTTCTTTTAATTTCAGTGACCTAAAGGAAGAAGAAAAAAGGAGAAGAGACATGCAGCTACAAATAATTTATTCAGAAAAGAAGTGGAGAAAATAGAATAACTTGAAAGTCAGAATATTTGAATCAGGTTAGAAAGACATAAAACTAGCAGAAATAAAATGACAATGCTGTTAATATAATTAAAAAGGTACTGTTTTCCAATAATGTCTAAGAAGTAGAAAAATGATTTAATATAAGTTAATGATACAGGTAAACTTTTACAATAAAAAAATAATAAGGCCAAAAGCTGATGCTAATTTAAAATTAGTTGGAAAAGATGGACAGAATAGAACTGTAACTTTACTATCTTGGTTACTGCTCCTTTGGTGGCTCAGCTGGTAAAGAATCTGCCTGCAATGTGGGAGACCTGGGTTCAATTCCTGGGTTGGGAAGACCCCCTGGAGAAGGGAAAGGCTACCTACTCCACTATTCTGCCCTGGAGAGTTTCATGGACTACAGTCCAAGGCATTGCAAAGGGCTGGACATGACTGAGCAATTTTCATTTTATATTTATGTTTGACATAATGATTGGTTAGTACATGGTACATTATTACATGGTATTGATCTTGATTATTACATGGTATTGAGCAGAAGTTGGAAAAAGTCTGAGTTATGATATTATTTAACATATTTGGTTTTAACTGTAGAAGAACAAAGAAAACCCTTATTATACTTTTCTATAATGAAATATTGGGATATTTATTAAGATTAAACATTATAATCATTGGGTAAATTTTAAAAGATATCTTTAGCCAAAAGAAAACATGCAAGTAAAAATTATTTTCTTTCAAATGAATAGTATTTTCACTCACTGCTTAATTCAATGCCCAGAAATAATTACAGAATTTCTTCCTTCCTTAACTATAAATTTAATAGCAGCAATTTTTCTTTGAAAAAGTAAGGTTAGAGTGAAAACATTGACATTAGACTAAAGAGAGCTTTCATGCATTTAAGAAGTAATTTTCAGCAGTAACTAGGCTGCATTCCAGTTAAAGCTTACTGACAGACTCAAGGAAGAATGAACAGATCATTTTAGAACACAAAATGTACCTACTGCATAAGTGAATTATTTAACAAATATGTATAGAGTGTCATTATTATGTAAGAAATGTAGAGAAGACAATATAGATTCCAATTATGCAAGTAAAATACAGATTGTCATTCATTAATTCATTAAGTAAATATATTTATGGAACTACTAATTTTCTCATGGAATTTACATTAACTGAATTTTCTTGAAGAATGTTTGAGGTTCAGAATGTTTGCGCTGGTGATTAAGATAGGCAGTTGATTGAAGACATAGAAAAGAATAACAGAGCACAGTTGAGACTGGAAAAGATGTAATTGGCAAGCTGCAAAATAGAATAATTTTATCTAGAGGTATTCAGCAGTTTATTGACAGCAGTAAAGACTGCACATAATGTACTTTTTTTTTTTTGAGGTTTAATAGAACAATAGATGTTCTTAGAAGTGATATGTGAACCTAAATTGCATAAAAGATGTATAAGAAAGCAGTTATATTAACTAAATAATGTGAAATTTCCACATTTTAAAGGACAAGTAAAAAATTAGAATGAGCAAATTATACTAAGGAATGAGAAAGGTGGAGAATCACACAAGGCTTTAAAAAAAACAAATTACAAGAGATATTCAAAAAATATTGTTATCTTCATTTTCAACATTGCAGAAACCTATGGTTAAAAAATACACATTGAATTTGTTAAACAGTAGGAACCTGTCATTAGAAGGATCTGTTCCTGGAATTTCATAGGTGAAAGCCTGATTGTAGAGGGTTAAAAAGTGAATAGCAGATAAGCTGGTGGAAAGAGCAAGACAGTCTCCTCCAACTCAGTAGAATGCACATATTGATAGGAAACTGGATGCATAGATTAGGAATGCTAGGTGAAATTTCTGGAATGTTGTATTTCCACATTTGAACTTAAGCAAGTACTAAGGAGTAAATGCAGTGCACAATTAGAAATTAATTGGCCTGCTCTATCAACATTGGCAGTAAGAAAAGTCCCAGTTTTGTTGTTGTGGTAGTGAAATTCACACAGCATAAAATTAGCCATTGTAATGTGTACAATTCAGTGGCATTTAGTACATTCACTATGGTGCTTCACTTTTAATAAGCATGGTTTGCTTTGAAGCAGATAAACAGAGTGTGAAGAAAATCGAGAGGGAAAATATTTGACTCTAGAGAAAAAACAAATGAAAAGAAACAAAACCAGAAATCTGAAATAGGTGTGCGCTCAGTGGCTCAGTTGTGTCCAACTCTTAGCGACCCGTGGACTAGCCCACCAGGCTCCGCTGTTCATGGGGATTCTCCAGGCAAGAATACTAGAGTGGGTTGCCATGCCTCCTCCAGGGTATTGATATCCATCATTGTTGACCAACGGCTTTTAATACGGTCTTCTTGTTGTTCAGTTGCTAAGTTGTGTCCAACTCTTTGTGATCCCGGGGACTGCAGCACACCAGGCTCCCTGTCCTCTCCTATCTCCCTGTTGTTGTTTAGTTACTAAGTTGTGTCCAACCCTTTTGTGACGCCATGGACTGTAGCCTGCCAGGCTCCTCTCTCCATGGGATTTCCCAGACAAGAATATTGCAGTGGGTTGCTGTTTCTTTCTCCAGGGGATTTTCCTGACCCAGAGATGGAACCCAGGTCTCTTGCATCTCCTGCATCGGCAGGGGGATTATTTACCACTGAACTACCAGGAAGCCCTGAGTTTGTTCCAGCTTGTTACTGAGTCAGAGGTGCTAACTAACCATCTCATTCTCTGCTGCCCTCTTCTCCTTTTGCCTTCAATCTTTCCCAGCATGAGGGTCTTTTCCAGTGAGTTGGCTCTTTGTATCTGGTGGCAAAAGTATTGGAGCTTCAGCATCAGTCCTTCCAATGAATATTCAGGCTTGATCTCCAATAGGATTAATACTAATCCTATTGATCCTTTAGGATTAATATTAATATTCAATATGGTCTAACATATATAATGGACTTCCCTAGTGGCTCAGACGGTAAAGAATCTACCTGCAATGGAGGAGATCTGGGTTTGATCCCTGGGTCAGGAAGATCTCCTGGAGAAGGGAATGGCTACCCACTTTAGGATCATTGCCTGGAGAACTCCATGGACAGAGGAGCCTGGTGGGCTATAGTCCATGGAGTCACAAAAAGTCAGACATGACTGAGTGACTAACAAGATATATAATCAACTGCGATCATCAAAAAAGCACAAGAGTTCCAGAAAAACATTTGCTGTGGCTGCTTAGTCGTTCAGTCATCTCTGACTCTCTGCAGCCCTGTGGACTGTAGCCCACCAGGCTCCTCTGTCCATGGGGATTCTCCAGGTAAGAATACTGAAGTGACTTGCAATTTCCTTCTCCAGGCGATCTTCCTGACCCAAGAAAAACATTTATTTCTGCTTTATTGACTATGCCAAAGCCTTTGACTGTTTGGATCACAACAAACTGTGGAAAATTCTTAAAGAGATGGGAATACCAGACCACCTGACCTGCTTCTTGAAACATCTGTATGCAGGTCAGGAAGCAATGGTTAGAACTGAACGTGGAACAACAGGCTGGTTCCAAATTGGGAAAGGAGTGCATCAAGGCTGTATGTTGTCACCCTAATTATTTAACTTATATGCAGAGAACATCATGAGAAACATTGGGCTGGATGAAATATAAGCTGGAATCAAGATTGCCAGGAGAAATATCAATAACCTCAGATATGCAGATGACACCACCCTTATGGCAGAAAGCAAAGTAGAACAAAAGAGCTTCTTGATGAAAGTGAATGAGGAGAGTGAAAAAGTTGGCTTAAAGCCCAACACTCAGAAATCTAAGAAATATCAATAACTTCAGATATGCAGATGACATCACCCTTATGGCAGAAAGCAAAGTAGAACAAAAGAGCTTCTCGATGAAAGTGAAAGAGGAGAGTGAAAAAGTTGGCTTAAAGCTCAACATTCAGAAATCTAAGATGGGGTCCTATCAGTTCAGTTCAGTTCAGTTGCTCAGTCGTGTCTGACTCTTCACGACCCCATGGACCACAGCACGCCAGGCCTCCCTGTTCATCACCAACTCCCAGAGTTTACTCAAACTCATGTCCATTGAGTCAGTGATCCCATCCAACCATCTCATCCTCTGTTGTCCCCCTCTCCTCCTGCCTTCAATCTTTCCCAGCATCAGGGTCCTTTCAAATGAGTCAGTTATTCACATCACGTGGCCAAAGTATTGGAGTGTCAGCTTCAGCACCAGTCATTCCAATGAACACTCAGGACTGATCTCCTTTAGAATGGACTTGTCCCATCACTTCATGGAAAATAGATGGGGAAACAGTGACTTTATTTTGGGGGGCTCCAAAATCACTGCAGATGGTGATTGCAGCCATGAAATTAAAAGACACTTACTCCTTGGAAGAAAAGTTATGACCAACCTTGCCAACATATTACAAAGCAGAGACATTACTTTGCCAACAAAGGTCTGTCTAGTCAAGGCTATGGTTTTTCCAGCGATCGTGTATTGATGTGAGAGTTGGACTATAAAGAAAGCTGATTGCCAAAGATTTGATGCTTTTGAACTGCGGTGTTGGAGAGGACTCTTGAGAGCCCCTTGGATTGCAAGGAGATCTAACCAGTCCATCCTAAAGGATATCAGTCCTGGATATTCATTGGAAGGGCAGATGTTGAAGCTGAAACTCCAATATTTTGGCCACGTGATGTGAATAACTGACTCATTTGAAAAGACCCTGATGCTGAGAAAGATTGAAGGCAGGAGGAGAAGGGGACAACAGAGGATGAGATGGTTGAATGGGATCATCGACTCAATGGACATGAGTTTGATTAAACTCCAGGAGTTTTTGATGGACAGGAGAGGCCTGGCGTGCTGCAGTCCATGGAGTTGCAAAGAGCTGGACATGACTGAGGGACTGAACTGAACTCCAGCTAATCAAGGGTTACACAAAGCCATGGTTTTCATGTAGTTCCTTACAGTGTGTGCATGATTTTTGTGGATTTTGCCTTTTTTGTTTGTTTTCTCTAACAGCAAGTATCTCTTTTAGAGCAGACTACTGAAAATCAACACTTAAAAATTAATTTTAAAAGAGGAGATATCAATTAATTTCCCCAAACCTGTAATTAGAGAAACTATTTCTGTGAATTAAATTTAACTAAATTAAAGATCAAGAAAGAATTTTGATGTTTGGAAAAAATTGCGTGAAATGATAGAAGTGTCACATACAATGATGAGATTAGGTTTCTGGTTGCTTGGGGTGAGAAAATAGGCTAGCTGAGAAATGTAGAAAAGAGAAGAGGGGACACGAGGATTTAGGATGAGAGAACTATGATAAGGGAGACAAAGATGTGGAGTCCAGCTGCTTATTGGGACAACTTATTTGACTGTTTACACTGCTTTCTTTTATGAAAAGCACAATGAATGTCCTAAGCTGAGTCAGATAATTTTCCTTCTGTTACAAACATGAGATCATAGATAAAATGAAACTCTAAAAATAATATGTAATCAAACACAAAGGAATAAAAGGAAAGATTTAAGGAGCACAAAGAATAATAAAAAATCAATATGGTATGAATTTATGACCCTATAATCCATAATGATTTTATCCTCTACACAGGGTTTGAAGGCTGAAGCCTAGACTTTTAATCCATACAAAATGATAGGGAGATGGCCTGCAGCTGTTGAAGTCTTTCTAGTCTTGAAAATTCTTTCACAGAGATTCTTCATCCATTAAAAGTGAACTATAAAAACTACACATAAGGAAAAAATGTAGACATAAAATTTCTATTCTGTCTAGTCTTTAGTATAAAGAGAGAAAATGCTATGAAAAATCAAAACTCTGTGATTAAAAAAAAAACAACCTATGCTTAGCTTTCAAATTTATAATATTTACCTACGATTTTTTCCAAGGGCATTGAAAACTACTTAACTTTGTCAGCAATAGGTAGACTGAAAGAATGTAATCAAATATGAAAAACTGTTTGATGAAATTTACCTCTTAAAATTCAGGTATGAAACATGAGAAGTGAGCCTTTTCTGAGTGTTTGTAGTAGATGCAAGAAACAGAAGGAAATGACCAAAATATGCTTAACATTTTGGAAGAGCTAACAAAGAAAATAAAAATTTGAAAAAGAAATAGAACTTGAAGTAATGTGTCTGTATAAATATATATATATATATACAGTGATTGAACTGAAAACTTGGTTGAAAGACTAAAGATTACACAGAGCTAAGTAGAAAATTGGTGCACTGGGAGATAGATTTAAGGAAATCACCTAATATGCCATAGGCTAAGTCACTTCAGTTGTGTCCATCCTTTTGTGACCCTATGAACTGTAGCCCTCCAGGCTCTTCTGTCCATGGGATTCTTTGGTAAAGAATACTAGAGTGGGTTGCTATTTCCTCCTCCAGGGGATCTTCCCAATCCAGGATTCGAACTTGCCTCTCTTAAATCTCCAGGATTGGGAGGCAAGTTTTTTACTATAAGCACCACCCGGGAAGCCCATAGAGGAAGCTTATGCAGCCAGTGATAGTGACTGGCAGGGAGTGCCAGAGATTTCCTGGGATGTTTGTGACCTTCTGCCTATCCTGGAGAATAATTAAGAATGCCATGCTCACTTTGAGAAAATGCATTGCTTTGTAAAATTAAGAGTCATCTATAAAGATAAGAGGTAAAAAGTGTTAGGTATAAATACACAAAATATGGGCTATATAACATCTGAAGTTGTAAAGGGGAAAGGTAATATAAAATGTTCTATTAATTTTAGAGAAGTCAAAAATGGAATGAAAACCAGGATAATGAATACAACAAGTAGAAATACAAAACACAAAATAAAATGATTGAAATAGCCCAAATATAAGTTTACCTTTTTAAATACAAAGGACGATAGATTTTGATAATGTAACAAATTTTATTTAAAAGAATCATACTTAAAACATAATAAGATCTATCTTTTTTTGAAAACAGGAACAAAATAAGATTTCTTAAAAACGTTCTCAGAGTTCTAGCCAGTGGAGGAAAAAAAAAAAAGAAAAGGAAATGAAACACGGGGCATTAGCTTTACAAAGGAGGAAAAAAGAATTCTCATAAAACCTATTACCAATATGAAAATTCATTTGAAAAAACCAGACCCTTAAGATTAGACTTCACCACGATTGCTGGATATAAGATAAATATTTTAAAATCTACCTGTGGTGAAGTCTGTGGATAAGAAAAATGTTATATGTTTCTTTCCAGTCTAGTTTTCTTACTTTTTCTTCCTTTATTGTACTAGCTAGAACTATGAATTCAATGTTGAATAGATGGAGTGAAAGCAGATATACTTGTCTAGGTCCAGTCTTAGGGTGAAAGCATTTTTAATATTAAGGATAATGTTAACTGTACTTTTTGTAGGTAATCTTTTTTTCTGTTTCATTTTTTAGTTTCTATTGTTTTGTATTCAAATCCACCTATCTTTTCTACTGCAATGTATAATCTTACATTAATCTCATTCAGTGTATAATTTCATTTCAGATATGAAGACTTTATCTTGAGAATTTTGATTTTTTGAACATATGAATTACAGATATACTAATGGCTTTAATGTCTCCCCCCCCTTTTTTTTAAAATGCTAACATTTGTCAGTTATCTGTCAGCTTATAGTAATTATTTTTCCCTCATTAGAAGTCATATTTTCCTTTATCCTATCATTCCTAGTTCTATGATTGGATGCCAAACATTTTGATTTTTACATTCAGATGGTGCTGTATGGTTTGATTTCCTAAGATACCCTGTATCTTTGTTCTAGAAGGCAAAACCAAACTGCCTCATTTAGTTACCTAAAAATGGTTGGATTAATTTTGGTCTTGTTTTTATGATTTCTTTTTAGGTGTTTCCTGAACAGTGCTGAGTAGTGAGTTGATCATTCCCCATTACTGAGGCAAAACTCTCCTGAGTATTCCATTTGGTGCTATATAAATCTTGAGCTTTCTCAGTCTGGTAGATAAAAACAGGTAGTATTCACTGCCCTGTTAAAGCACCAGAACTGTCCTTTCTAATCTTGTCTAATGTTTTTCCCCCACATCCTCAGGTTGCTCAGTACTTTGTTGAATACTCAGGGGAGACTCTGTAGATATCCAGAATTGTGTGCACTTTTCTCCTCTCCAGCACTTTCTCTTGTAAATTATAGCCACTAAGTTCTCCTTAAGGGTTCTTCTCAGGTTCCTCAACTCAGGGAGTGTGCCAGGATCCTGCACCATCCTTGAAGCTTTTCTCAAGGCAACAAACAGATAAACGCAAGGCTCTTCTGGCTGGCTGTCCTTCTTTAAAACTGTCACCAATTTTTTGTTGTCTAATGTTCAGCATCTTGAAAACTCTTTTTTTTTTTTTTTTAGGGCAGTGAGAATACTCTGTATGATAGCAAATACATTTGTCTGAATCCATAGAATGAATAGCACAAAGAATGACTCTTAATCTGAACTATAGACTTTGGGTGATTAGGATGTGTCAATGTAAGCTTCATCAATTGTAACAAATATACCACTCTAGTGGGGAATTTTGATAATACGGGAGGCCAGTCACTTGTGGAGGTGAGGGATATATGAGAAATCTTTGTACCTTCCTCTCAAGTTTTTGTGAATATAAAAATGCTCTAAAAAATAAAATCTTAATTAAAGAAGACACGCTATCTGAAAAGTTGATAGAAGAGACAAAAGGAGGAAAATGAATAACTACATAAATTATTTTCAGCTTTATTAATCAAGAAATGAAAATTAAAGCAGTATGTTTTTCCCATCAGATAAGACTTTAAAATAGGAAGAGACTGTCTCACATACTACTGGTAAAAAACACAATTTAACACAAATGCTTCTGCGAAGAAACTTGGAAAATGTTTACTAAAATATGCAAGAAATTCCACTGTTGTTTCCACTTTCGGGGGTCTGTGTTCTTTGGTTGATACAGATGGGATTATGGATCTGTTACCTGTTATTTTCCTCTATGTTCAGTTTTTCTTATTTCTCTAATATTGTTATATATTCCTCTTTTCCATCTTTTGTTTCCCCCTTGCTCTTTTTTTCCCTCTACTGTATCTTCTGCTGTTTCCTCCCACTCATCCCCACACCATATCTCTTTCCTGATATCTGAGAGGTCTTCTGGATTCCTAGACATATATTTTTGTGCTATTATATATCTAATTTTAGCTGATCTTCCATGGCTTGCACAAGTGTTAAAAATTTATTTTTCCCACTTGTATATAGCAGATTATTGTTTTATCTGTTTATCTCTTTGTTGCTGTTTATTTCTGGTGCTTTCTCATTATTTATAGAAACATCTGGTTTATTTTTATCTTTTAATCTTGGAGTACACTTGCATGGGCTTAGATTTTGTTTTATTTATTTGTGGTATCTTATGCTTAAATGATGAAAGTTTTCCAGGGAAAATAGCTGGGGCACATTTTCAAACTTCATGGCTTTTACAAGCATTTGCTTCCTGGATTACCCTCCTACACTATATGAACTGAAGGTCCAGTGGTTTTGTCTTGCTCAGTTTCAATTTTGTATTTGGTTTCTGTGTGAGCCATTTTCTTTTGTAAGACAGTATTAGCTTGATATATCTGAAATTGTCAGTAGGATATGCTGAAATAGCAATATTTAATCTTCTATATCTGCTCATACACTTTGTATTGCAATTACTCAAGTCTCTGTGAGGAATTTTCCCAATTTCACTGGTCAGGGTGGAATACACTGCAATAAGTGGTAATAAGTTTGGGGTGTTTTTTTGGGGGGGAGAGTTTTTTACATGATTAAAGGTTATTTTTGTATTTTATTTTCACTCTGTCTTTCCCACCATCAGCTGCTGTTCTATTGCTGCTGCTTTGGTGGTTTGGTCAACCTCATTCTTATTTTGAGCTTTGTGGGTATTCTCGTTGCCTCATTTTAAAAAGACATAATGAGTGTATATTTTCCTTTTTCCTGTTACGTGGACTTATTTGTTTTTTAAAAGGAGTTTGGGGATAGTTGTAAAATATTCAAATTTACTATATGTATCATTATGAGAAAATAAAGGAAAATTAGAAGAAATTTAGTTAAAAATCAATCTCTGTAGCAAGAAATATTATGTTATAAATGAATAAATTTAGCAAGAGAAGTGCAACATATTTATGGAAAAACAGCTTGTAAAACTTTTGAAAAAAAAAAGAATGCTCAATAAGTGAAGATATATATTGTGTTTGTGGGTGGCACAATCCATACTGTAAATGCCATTTCTGGCCAATCAAACTAGCCATTTGTTGTGTTTCTTAGAATTTCATCAAACTCTTACTAATATGTACACAAAACTGGGAAAAAAAAAAGCCAAGATCAACAAAGACTTTGAAAAAGAAGGAAAGTAAAGGGGAGCTTTATCAATGATTATTTTAATGAAGGTATTTGTAAGATTATAAAACTATAAATATTAACAATACACAAAAAGTGTATTGATACTTACATGGTTAACTTATGCTAGCAAGAGCAGCAGTATGACAAAACTGATGCAATATTCACTTTAATGGAGTAAAGGTGAGAAAAGGGATTGAAAAGATACTCCAGGGACTTCAGCTTCTCTTACAATATTTAAGTTCTTTAACAAATATTAGGATTGAATACAGCACAATGACCACATCATTAAATCTGACTTATCTTCCCTATCGCGCCAGTTATTTTTGCCTCCTCTCTCTCTTTTTCTCCCTTTCCTAATCCTCTTTCTCCTCCCCCTCCTGCTCTCTTTCTTCCGCTCTGCAGGAGACAAGAAGATTTTTTAAATATACCTGAATTATTTGGTCGTTTTTCATTGGTTAGAGACAATGGTCTGGGTTTTAAAAGACTAAGAGAATGTTTCTATTCTATTTTTCTCCTCTAACTTCCTGTTTTATTTTGGTTGGTAGTGTGGATAGAGTCTAAGAATAGAATTTATGAGGAGAAAACAGCTGTTAGCACCAAAATGATAGAGTCCATTAGCTGTCCTTACAATATGCATTGTGTATAATTGCATGATACAATTTTACTTAGGTTTAAGCCCTTTAAAAAGTGTAGCAGTAAATACTAGACTACAGGCACTAAAATCTATGATGAAGAACCAGTCTTGGTTATACTTTAAACATTGCAAAGCTATTTATTCTTTAAAAAGAGGTAAAACATAAAGTGTTAGCTCATCAGACTAGCTAAACTTCATTTACATAGAGAAAAACTACTTATTGGTGGTTGCACTAGCCATTTTTGGGGAATTATGTTTGAGGCATAGTAATGGAAACACAAATAATATGGTGGGCAAGAGATACCTGTTATTTAGTTGAACAAGCTTTGAAAAGGTGGTCCTGAAGTGGGTTTTACTATTCAGTTGTGTGTGCTCAGTTGCTAAGTCATGCCTGACTCTTTACAAGACCATGGACAGTAGCCTGCCAGGCTCCTCTGTCTATGGGATTTCTCAGGCAAGAGTACTGGAGTGGGTTGCCATTTTCTTCTTCAGGGGATCTTCCCAAGCCAGGGATCAAAGCCATGTCTCCTAAATTGCAGGTAGATTCTTGAGCCACCTGGGAAGCTCTAATATTCAGTTACATTTGGGTAAAAGAGATCCTTCAGAATAATGAATGAGGATCAGTTCAGTTCAGTTCAGTCACTCAGTCATGTCTGACTCTTTGCGACCCCATGAATCGCAGCACGCCAGGCCTCCCTGTCCATCACCAACTCCCGGAGTTTACTCAAACTCATGCCCATCGAGTCAGTGATGCCATTCAGCCATCTCATCCTCTGTCGTCTGCTTCTCCTCCTGTCCCCAATCCCTCCCAGCATCAGGGTCTTTTCCAATGAGTCAACTCTTCAAATGAGGTGGCCAAAGTATTGGAGTTTCAGCTTCAGCATCAGTCCTTTCAATGAACACCCAGGACTGGTCTCCTTTAGGATGGACTGGTTGGATCTCCTTACAGTTCAAGGGACTCTCAAGAATCTTCTCCAACACCACAGTTCAAAAACATCAATTCATCGGCGCTCAGCTTTCTTCACAGTGCAACTCTCACATCCATGGATAGTCTATTACAAATGACATTTAATAAAGTGGAGACCTAGGAAAAATTATATTTTATACTGTATCTTTTAGATTATCTGAAAGACACTTAAAATTGACAGCACACACAGTGATAGTTGATCCAATTTCCCTTATATAGCACATTAGAAAATCTGTAGACAAAAAGCAGCACATTAAGTATTTTTGATGTTTTCCAAAATTTTTGGCTATGCCACACGATACCTAACTTACCTTGTGGCTCAGCCAGTAAAGAATCTGCCTGCAATATGGGAGACCTGGGTTTGATCCCTGGCTTAGGAAGATTCCCCTGGAGAAGGGCACAGCTACCCACTACAGTATTCTGGCCTGGAGAATTCCATGGTCTGTATAGTCCATGGGGTTGCAAAGAGTCAGACACGACTGAACGACTTTCACTTTCAAATGTTACAATGGCAAACTTGCATATAGTTAGAGCTAATCTGAGTATTGGTAGCTGCCTGGTGATACTCCCAAAACACGAGGATAGAAGACATACAAAGAAAGAACTTCTATAAGGCATCTCCTACTCACGCCCCTCCATCTCCCCTGGGGGTTATCATGAGACTGTTTCTCATCACCTTCTGGGTTCTAATGAGATAGCAGGCTTCTGTAACTCAGTAGTCAAAATAAAGCTTCAAAACGTAAAACTACTCAGCTGCAGTCAAGAATTGGCTCATCCACACAGCGTCCCATTACTCATGTTGTCCTCAATTGGCCCCTTTTGTTTTAGTGTCATCCTTTTTGCTGCTGGGACAGAGGCCATGGGAGTTGGCAATTCTGCTCATTTTTTTCTCTATAAAGTCTCTAAAGCTAAAAGTAACTCCTTGTATCTTTACTAGTAAAATTGGCCAGGACTTGGTGCTTTTATGTTGTGTGTATTTGACAGAATCAGATTAAGACATACATTTTACATCATTTAAATGGGAAAACATGTCATCTTCTCGGTACTTAATCAGTAAGTCTGTTAGTCCTGCTTCATGAATCCTTGCATTCCAGCCCTCGAAACCCATCCCTTGCAAATCCCCCACTCCTCCACAAGTTATGTCTATAACAGCTCATGGATGTCCCTGATATCTGAGTTCTTATCCTCCTATTTAAGTGCACTATCTATGCAGAAATATGGTTCTGTCAAGGGTCACCTCTCCCAGGAATTATAATATGCCCTTGAAGTACAATTTTTGCAGCTAAGTTTTAATATTATTGTCAAACATCTTCGATCTGACTACCCAGCTCTAAAGAGGACCTCATATTAACTGTTAGATTGTATGATTTCTAGCTTTAATTAATTTAATTGATATTGGTTTTACTGCTATATTCACACATGTTGAATAGTGTTAGGTACAGTGTAGGTGCCCAATTATTATAATTTTTGAATAAAAGAAATATTAGACTAGTGTGGCGTAAAATAACATAATTAGGTCAGTTTATCCCAGGGTGTGATGAAACACTCGCCAGTGGTTTAGAAAGGTGCTGACTTTATTTTGGGGCTTTTCCGGTGGTGCCGGTGGTAAAGAGCCCTCCTTCCAATGCAGAAGACATTAAGAGATGCGAGGTCAATCCCTGGGTCAAAAAGAGCCCCTGCAGAAGGGAATGGCAACCCACTCCAGTATTCTTGCCTGAAGAATCCCATGGACTAAAGAGCCTGGTGGGCTGTAATTCATGGGGTCACAAAGAATCAGACATGACTGAAGCAACTTAGCATGCATGCACAACTTAATTTCAGTCCTAGGAATTAAAGTGAGAAAGAATGACACTGTCAAAAAGAGTTTACATGACATTTTCAATGCCTTGGAATATTATACAGAATGAGTAGAAGGTGTAGGGATCATGTTGTTTTCTATTCTCTCAATTTAAGTTTTAAGAAGAAGAAAAATAATACAGAAAATATTAAAAAATCCTCTAATAAATTTTTAATAATAAGGCTTACTGTTGCAAACTCTACTTTGTGTTACTAAGATAGTGAGCTTAGGATGGGGATAAAGACCATTTTAAAACTATTTTCAAATAACATATAGTTTGGCAAGAGAAATGCTGACCTGAACTAACAACCTTTTATTTCTATCTTATTCAGAAAATTTTAAAGTGAACTCAAGAACAGACTAAATTATGAATGCATATAATCCATCCTCTAGTATTAACTGCTGTTAACATATTGTCACATTTATGTCTGTGTTCTCACTAAATGCTTATATTACATACACAGCTAAAATTTATTTTATTTCCTGTCATTTTTTTTCTATTATTATGCCCACAATAACCATTACCCCAATAATCAAAAAGGTCATAAGCAGAGATGAGAGAGATTTAATTCAGAAGGAGAATGTTTTCAGGTTTTTTGCTTTTTTTTTTTTTGAGACAGAGATGCTGATATTCTGAAGTTCTAGTCCACCTACCAGGAAGGATAGGTTGTGATTTCCTCTAATCTTAAGTAAAAAGGGCAGAGCTTCCTCAAGATTATTTGCAGGTAGCAGTTTGATTTGTGTGTGTGTGTGTGTGTTTTCTACCTGTGGAAATCCAGAGCTAAAATGACATACTAACCAGATACTTCAGGAACAGATCCTCTAATGGTTTTGGATCAACCTTCACTCACAGAGTGTCCATGCAAAGAATCTCAAAGTTATCCATGAAGCACATGAAAAAATAAATTTGGTGGAGGTTACTACCTTTCTAATTTTGCCCTATAAACCATCAAAAGGAGCAAATAGGCTTCAGCAAAGGAGGAATTGGAAGTGAAATGCTGAATTCCTAGCTTCTGAGGATGGTATAAGTGACTTGCAGAAAAAAATGCATTCACCTAACTAAAGAAAACCTCAGGGGAGAGCCCAAGGGGGTATGAAGCCCCATTCAACACATTCTCCCATGAACTGGCCAGAAACCAGATTATCATAATAAAAAGAGAGAAGTAGAACCTTAGATTAAAAAAGGTAGAAGAAAAAAGAATATTATAAATCCACTGCTTGCTGAGAAAGCCCCTCAGTCAATATTTAAACAACTTTAGACTTGATACCACATGGCACTGGACGTAATAATTATCATGGCGGGGCAGTATTTTATAAGGAATACATTACTGTAGGTATTTTTATTACTGAGAGTTCTGAGAAAAGCCATGAGTCATGTTTATTCAATGTGCAGGTAGAAAATCTAAATTATCAAGAAGATTATTGTCATATAGAAGAATGCTATTCATTATTAACAATGATTTTTTATAAAAACAATCATAGGGATGATTGCTACCAGTAACTGAAAAAGAATATGAAATAAGACTGAATTTTCACTGATTTCAATTTGTATGTGTACATGCACATGTGAATTTATATGAAACAAAGTGTCTGTTTAACACTAATATATTTATGAAACTATGGATAATATAGTCATCATAACTTTAGTTTTCTATATTTTCCAGTTCTCTATAACATGACATTAGGTTTTTATAAGCAGGGAAAATAATAATAGCCTACATTCTAAAATAATTTACATAAGTGTAGCTTAAAAAATGGCTCCAAAATGCAGGAGAATATGAGATCTTAACATGTACAAAGTGAATTTTATGGTCAAATTAAAGAAATAAAAATGGAAGATTTCAGTTATTAAAAGACTGAATTCTGTCCCCACAAATTCCCCCAATACCTCAGAATTTGACTGTCATTAGTAGACAGGGCTTTTTTTGTGTTAGAGCAAAAGCTATTTTTAAATTGAAGTACAGATGATTTATAATGTTGTGTTAGTTTCAGGCATACAGTAAAGCAATTATATATATATATATATATATTCTTTTTCAGATTCTTTCCCCATATAGGTTATTAAAAATATTGAGTATAGTCCCCTGTGCTATAGTGTAGGTCTTTGTTGGTTATCTATTACATGTATAGTATAGTATGTGTATATATTAATCCCTAAACTCCTATTTATCCCTGAGATATGACTTTTAAAGAGGTATTTCAGGTTGATTGAGATCAGGTGAGCGATCCGATATGAATGGTTTCCTTTTAAGAAGAGGAGATAAAAACACAGATAGGGAGGAAAGACATGAAGACAGAAGGAGAAGGTGGCCTTCTGCAAGCCAAGGAGAGAGGCCTCAGAAGAAATGAGCTCTCCTGACATTTTGATCTCAACGTCATAGCCTCTAGAACTGTGGGAAAATTAATTTTGTCTGCTTAGTCCACCATTAAAGTACATTAAAGTACTACGGTACTTTATTATGGCAATGCCAGCAAACTAATACAGTATGACATAATTATAAGCATCATTTATGAATAACTTTGAGAAAAGAACCCAGCATCAAACACCATGAAGAAAAACCTTCAGAAAATACAAGAATAACAGGTATTGGTTTACTTCTCTACTGAAGAAATATCAAATAAACATCAAATTATAATTAAGGATATAAAATACCTAAGTAGCATGATTAATATAGCAAATCAGCCTGTTAGAAATGCTTTCATTTCCAATCTACACGGATCCTAATTATGTATCATATTAATTTATATTATGTAATACAATAAGAAATATAATTATATTTACCATGTATGATTATATTCAAGACAGAAGAGAAGGGTGAACTTGGTGACAAATAATTTTGTTGTAAATGAAGGAGACAAATGAGGCAACAATTAAATGGAACCTGGATCAAGACAGGTAACTTGTTTATAACATTATTTTAAACAACAGAAATGATATGAAAATAATCCAATAGAGAGGGAAAAATTAGTGACATACTAGAAAAAGAAAAGATTTACCAGATTCTAGATCATGTAGACATGCAGACAAGAGAGGATGTTATCTACTCACAAATGAGTAATAAATATTTGCCAGGAGTGCAGCGAACTCACCTAGAACAATACGAAAGAAGGCAGAGCACGGGGGAGATACGGCTATTAAAGGTGGAAACCTCTCCTCTCATTATTTTTGCTCTCTCAGTGCAACAGGAAACAAAGTCATAAGCTGAGTGTGAAGGACACAATTTTAGAAATCTATGGAGCAGGAACAAGGATTATATAGTCACCTTGGGGACTGAGAAAGTGAGTGGACAAGACAAAGTATATGCTAAGTGTAGTTAACGGAAAAGTGAGACTAATGAATATGGCTGTATATTTCTCTCCAGCCATGTTGTAGATGCTCAGCTGTATGCACAGAAAAAGTGAAGATTTGGATTTACCTGGCTCTTTCTGCAATTTGTTAGTTTTATTTTCCTACAAGATGGTATTCTATTATTTGCATTCAAAAGGAGGTTGCATATTCTTAAAATGCATCCAATACCTCCCTAAAGCAAAAAATAAGTATCAAAGCCTATCCATGAACAGAGAAACTGGAGAAATGGAAGACAGCAATGGGAGGAAAGTCAACCAATAAATAAGCCGAAGTTATTTAATATTTTCTGTAAGTATATATTACCTATTCAATTTATAGCATCATATTGCAAATATACTTATAAATATTTTTCTTGTAAAATGATGGGGCTGGATGAAATAAATTTTAGCTATAAAACAAAATTTTAATGAAAAGCACATCAGTTAAAGGATACAATAAGTTCTGTTTGTGAAAATAATTAAAAATGGCACAGCAGTAAAGAATGCAGCCAATGCAGCCAATGCAGGAGACTTGAATTCAGTCTCTGGGTTGGGAAGATCCTCTGGAGAAGGAAATGACAACCCACTCCAGTATTCCTGCCTGGGAAATCCCAAGGAGAGAGACGCCTGGTGGGCCACAGAGTTGGACATGACTTCGTGGCTAAACAACAACAACTAAAACCAATAAATAGAATGATCCAATTCATATCTAAAGACAAGCGCCAATTTAACACAACTATAGTATTTGTAAAAAAATAATTGTGGAAAATTTCTATTTTCCACTTCTGGAAAAGTACATGTACATCTGGGTGTCAGGTTTTCAAAAGCTAGTTGCAGGCATTTATAGCCAGTAATAAAGACAAAAAAAAAAAAAAAGGATAAGCCTTGAAGAAAAATGACATATAGAAGGTTATAAACTTGAACAATTGAGTCATAGTTTCAATGATTTTATAAATATGAATCCTCATTTGTTAAGTTTGATGATAGTTCATGACACAATATAAGTAAATGTTTATATAAAGTAATGAAGATATGTACAAAGGAAAGAAATTGAACATCAAGAATTAAGCAAGACTTTTAAGAATATACAATGGAGAAAAGACAGTATCTTCAATAAGTGGTGCTGGGAAACTGAACAGTCATATGTAAAACAATGAAATTAGTACATTCTCTGACACCATATTCCAAAGTAAACACAAAATGGGTTAAAGACCTACATGTAAGACCAGATACTATAAAATTCCCTAGAGGAAAACATAGGGAGAATGTTCTTTGAGATAAATTGCAGCAATACATTTTGGATCTGTATTCTAGAGTAATGGAGCTAAAAATAAAAATAAACAAATAGGACCGAATTAAACTTAAAAGCTTTTGTGAAGCAAAGCAAACCACTGACAAAATGAAAAGACAACCTCCTGAATGTTGTCAAATGATATGACCAAGAAGGGATTGATATCCAACGTATATAAACAGCTCATACAACTCAACATTAAAAAAACAAAACAACTCAAGTCAAAGACAGGCAGAAGAAGTTAATAGACATTTTTCTGAAGAGAAAATGCATAGGGCTAAGTGCATACAAAGATGCTCACCACTGCTAACCATCAGGGAAATGCAAATCAAAACCACAATGAGGTATCACTTCACATCTGTCAGAACGACTATCATCAAAAAGAACACAAATAACAAATGTTGGCAAGGATGTGGAGAAATGGGAACACTTGTACACTGCTGGTGGGAATGTAAATTGGTGGAGCCACTGTGGAAAACAGTAGGGAGGTTTCTCAAAAAACAAACAAACAAACAACAACAAAAAAACCCCCCAGAAATACCATATGACCCAGCAATTTCACCCCTGGGTATATATTTGAAAAAAATAAAAACATTACTTCTAAAAGATACATTCACATCAGTGTTCAAAGCAGCATTATTCACAATGAAGATATGATGTGTGTACACACACACACACACAGAGTTGAGTACTACTCAGCCATAAAAGAATGAAATTATACCATTTGAATTGCCAAGATTGAATATGCCATTAAATTCTAAATATCATATTTTGCATACAGTTAATTATAGATTTACTTTAAATTTTTTTTTCATTAAGTGATAAATCAGAATTTAGTAAATTTAGAGTTTACCTGATCTGTATGTACACCAATATTGCACAATGCTGAATATTTTATTGGTATTTGTTATGTATTTGCTTAATAAATCAATTGTTTATTTCTTCACAGATGTGAATTACATCTTTTTTTGCTTTTAGTTGCCATTACTTTAAACCATTCAGTCTTACTATATCTAATAGCTTTACTCTTGAACAAGGCAGAATAACCCCTCAAAAGATAAAAGAACTATTGATATTATTTTCTCCCCTTGTATATTGGTCATGTCAACATTTAGCAGTCTGTTTAAATTATACTGACAGTACCTCAAGGAACAAGTACCAGATAAGTAACATTATAGTTTAATGTCCCAAACAATGCTGCATTGTATGGTGAGTTCCAACTCAAGGAGGAGAAAGGGCCACTTTGTATTGATTGGATGAGTCTAAGAGAGACATCGGCTGGCTACATTTGAATGGGAAATGTTTTCAGAATTGGTAGTTTTATTTTTTTAATGTACAATCAGTCGAAAAAGAAAAAACTGTGGCAAAATATCAGAATATTTCCAGAGGTTAGCTCCTTCAAATAATGTTCACAGTTAGATTACAAGTTCACAAAAAGACAAATGGTTATAGAAAAATGCTTTAGCGTTGCTTATTGATAATGTCCTTTTAAATAATAATAAATCGATAGCAAAGTTAAGTGAAATGTAACTATAAAGTAATGGTAAATACATGATTCCTGGGTAGTGTAGTTAGTAAAGAATCCTCCTGTTAATGCAGGAGACGCAAGAATCACGGGTTTGATCTCTGGGTCAGGAAGACCCCTGAAGTAGGAAATGGCAACCCATCCAGTACCCTCGCCTGGAAAATCCCATGGACAGAGGAGCCTGTTGGGCTACAGTTCATGGGCTTGCAAAGAGTTGGACTTGACTGATCGACTGAGCACACACTTATATAGCTAGACAAAATTGTTTATTACATGTCAAAAGAGAAAAAAGTAATAAAAACACTTTATTAAATGTTATTTTTAGATTTAAAAATTTAAAACTGTCACATCTTTATAGACTCTGTGTTTTAAGATCTTTCCTTTTTTTTTTTTTTGATGTTCAACTGTATGAATAAGTGATATCAAAAATGCTAGTAATGATAACTACACTTTTATTTTCTGGCTACAAGTATCATTTCTAAAGATATCAAGAAGTGCATATAACTTAATTATATTTGTGTGCTACACCCTGTTTTATGTAAAAATTATGGTGAAAAATACAGACATAAAATTCAATCTCAATAAAGAGTTAGCTCAGTTCAATTCAGTCACACAGTCATGTCCAACTCTTTGCAACCCCATGGACTATAGCACACCAGGCCTTCCTGTTCATCACCAACTCCCCGAGTTTATTCAAACTCATGTCCATTGAGTTGGTGATGCCATCCAACCATCTCATCCTCTGTTGTCCCCTTCTCTTCCTGCCTTCAATATTTCCCAGCATCAGGGTCTTTTCAAATGAGTCAGTTCTTTGCATCAGGTGGCCAAAGTATTGTAGTTTCAGCTTCAGCATCAGTCCTTCCAATGAATATTCAGGACTGATTTCCTTTAGGATGGACTGGTTGGATCTCCTTGCTGTCCAAGGGACTCTCAAGAGTCTTCTCCAACACCACAGTTCAAAAGCATCAATTCTTCAGTGCTCAGCTTTTTTTATAGTCCAACTCTCACACCCATACATGACTACTGGAAAAACCATAGCTTTGCCTAGACAGACCTTTGTTGGCAAAGTTATATCTCTATTTTTTAATATGCTGTCAAGTTTGGTCATAATTTTTCTCCCAAGGAGCAAGCGTCTTTTAATTTCATGGCTGCAGTCACCATCTGCAGTGATTTTGGAGCCCCGAAAAATAAAGTCTGTCATTGTTTCCCCATCTATGTACCATGAAGTAATGGGACTAGATGTCATGATCTTAGTTTTCTGAATATTGAGCTTTTGGCCAACTTTTTCACTCTCCTCTTTCACTCTCATCAAGAGGCTCTTTTGTTCTTCTTCACTTTCTGCCATAAGGTTGGTATCATTTGCATGTCTGAGGTTACTGATATTTCTCCTGGCAATCTTGATTCCAACTTGTGCTTCATCCAGCCCAGCATTTCTCAAGATGTACTCTGCAAATAAATTAAATAAGCAGGTTGACAATATACAGCTCTGATGTACTCCTTTCCTGATTTGGAACCAATATGTTGTCCCATGTCCAGTTCTGAGTGTTGCTTACTGACTTGCATACAGATTTCTCAAGAGGCAGGTCAGGTGGTCTGGTATTCCCATCTCTTTCAGAATTTTCCACAGTTTGTTGTGATCTACACAGTCAAAGGCTTTGGCACAGTCAATAAATCAGAAGTAGGTGTTTTTCTGGAACTCTCTTGCTTTTTTCAATGATCCAATGGATGTTGGCAATTTGGTCTCTGGTTCCTTTGCCTTTTCCTAGCCAGCTTGAACATCTGGAAGTTCACTGTTCATGTACTGTTGAAACCTACCTTGCAGAATTTTGAGCATTACTTGGCTAGTGTGTAAGATGAGTGCAATTTTGTGGTAGTTTGAGCAGAATTTGGAATTGCCTTTCTTTGGGATTGGAATGAAAACTGACCTTTTCCAGTCTTGTAACCACTGCTGAGTTTTCCAAATTTGCTGGCATATTGAGTGCAGCACTTTCACAGCATCATCTTTCAGGATTTGAAATAGCTCTACTGGAATTCTATCACCTCCACTAGCTTTGTTCACAGTGATGCTTCCTAAGGGCCACTTGACTTTACATTCCAGGATTTCTGACTCTAGGTGAGTGATCACACCATCATGATTATCTGGGTTGTGAAGATCTTTTTTGTATGGTTCTTCTGTGTATTCTTGCCCCCTCTTTTTAATATCTTCTGCTTTTGTTAGGTCCATACCATTTCTGTCCTTTTCTGTGCCTATCTTTGCATGAAATGTTCCCTTGGTATCTCTAATTTTCTTGAAGAGATCTCTAGTTTTTTCCAATCTATTGTTTTCCTCTATTTATTTGCACTGATCACTAGGAAGTCTTTCTTATCTCTCCTTGCTATTCTTTGGAATTCTACATTCAAATGGGTATATGTTTCCTTTTCTCCTTTGCCTTTTGCTTCTCTTCTTTTCATAGCTATTTGTAAGGCCTCCTCAGACAACCATTTTGCCTTTTTGCAGTAGACCTGGTTATGGCATAAGGCCTCTTGGAGGAGGTCGCCATTACCCCCACCATAGAGTGGCCAGAACTTACACAGGACTGGGGAAATAGACTCTTGGAGGGCACAAAGAGAACGTAGTGTGCACCAGGACCCAGGAGAAAGGAGCAGTGACCCCACAAGAGACTGACCCAGACTTGCCTGTGAGTGTCCAGAAGTCTCTGGGGAGGCATGAGTCAGTGATAGCCTGCTGCAGGGTTGGAGGTGCTGAATGTAGCAGTACAAGCATGGGACCTTTTGAAGGTTACCGTTATCTTCGTTACTTCCACCATATTTGGCCTGAGGTCAGATAACAGGAAGGGAACATAGCCCATCCATCAACAGAAATTGGATTAAAGATTTACTGAGCATGGCCCCACCCATCAGAACAAGACCCAGTTTCCCCCTCAGTCTCTCCCATGAGGAAGCTTCCCTAAGCCTCTTATCCTTCTCCAGCTGAGGGCAGATAGACTGAAAACCACAATCACAAAGAGTTAAAGTAAATGAAAAAAAGCAGTGTTTGATAATACGTCATCAAAAGTCTATAAAGGATCTTAGCCACTTGAAAAGTTTTTCTCTTTTTATGAATTTTATAAAAATAGCTAGTGATTATATTTTTAGAAGTGGTTTTTTCCTCTGACCAGCTGTGTCAAAGACTGACTCAATCTCTTTCAAAAAATTTCTTTTCCTTCAAACTGGTGACTTATCTGACCTTTCCACTTAAGGGTTTCTCCATTGGCATCATTGCTTCGTTGTTCTTGCCATCCCTTTTCTCTATACATGATCTGCTACATCAGTAACCTTTATTTTGTGTTAAAGAAATGTGTCATTTTTGTGCGTGAGAACAAAAAGACTAAAGGCATCTTCCTAAAACCTTCCCTTCTTTCTTGCATTAATGGAAGCTTAAGTCATACTGATACTTTAGGGCTGATGTAAGAAATATCAGTTCTCTGCATACCAAAGCCACAGATCTTTCTTATTTCACATGTTTGGTAACAAAAGTAATTCTTTTCATTTGTGTAGACAATGACTTACAAAAACTAATAATCCTGCTCACTGGCTCAGTTTGGCTCTACATTCCTCATGGGTAGGATTATTTCTCTTGGCTTCATCTAATTGCCTTTCTTCTTTTGTCCCTTCATTCATAAATTTCTCAAATTAAAAGAAATTATTTTTATCATACCTATTTCCTGTGTTGCCTTCAAGAAATTTTGGGGAGAAAAAATTCAGGCTAGAAATAGAAACAAACTATTTGCATTTCCAATGTGAAAAGTAAGATTCAGCAGAGGAGAGAGGGTAAGTGATTTCTTTAGGGGCATGTGTCTTTCTGTTTGTTTGTATTGCCCATGGTCACCTTCTTTCAAAATTACATTAATTTTTTTCTTTTTATACATGTTTTGTTCTCTAATCACTAAAGAAAGTATAAATGTTTCTTAAATAAATATATCAGGTAAATTTAAAATAAGATTCATTTTTCAGTAACTATTCTATATCTACAGTTCAACTTTTCTCTAATATTTATTTTCTTATTAATGTCTAAAGTTGACCTGGAGTCAAAAAGGCAGCCAGATATTTCTCCAGTATAGATGGGTTTTATTCGGGATCAGCAAAGAATTAGGGATACACAACCATGATGAGACACTTGCAAGTCCCCCCATAGCAAGGGAAAGAGAAAATTTTTATAGAGAGGAAAACAAAGTTCTCAGCGGTACTAGCAAAAAGTCCATCGCTTTTCAGCGGCTGGGTACTTGCCAGGAAAGAGTTTTTTTCATGCTGGGCTGCGCTTTCATCTCAGGGTGAGAGAGCTCCCCCTTCTGGCTGCTTGTGTGCTGTGCTTAGTCGCGTTGGACTCAGACCCGCTGCACTGTGCAGCCCGCCAGGCTCCTCTGTCCATGGAATTCTCCAGGCAAGAATACTGGAGTGGGTTGCCATGCCCTCCTCCGGGGGATCTTCCCAAAGGAGAGATCGAACTCAGGTCTGGCATTGCAGGTGGATTCTTTACCATCTGAGCCACTAGGGAAGCGGCTGATTGCTTAACTCTTTTGATTGAGGTTTCTGTTTACTTTTTCAGCTAATTAAACCTACTGACCCCTGCTCTTTTATCCTCTTGGATATTAACCTCAAATCTGTTCCTATTGTACAACCAATTCTTAAACATATGATATGCATTTCCATTATATTAACTTATTTATATATTTGATAAAATGGCACTATACAAGTACATTTATACATTATGAAACATGTTCTCAAAACTTCAATTGATTAAATAAACATAAAAATGTGCATCTAAATAATCATTGTGCTCATACTAGTCATTTCTAATTTATAACTTGGCCAAGATTCAAGTAATTTATTTAATAATATGTGAGACAAGGTAAATAATTGAAGATAATATATGAAGATAATAAAGTGAACATTATATGAAGATTATATATGAAGATAATAAAGAGAACAAAATGAATCCAAGACCTTACCTGAATCTTAACTCTGTCCTGTTGCAAGATGAGGTATAAAACAATTTGAATATACCATTTTCAGCTTTCTAATGTTCTCCACTTTCACTTAGTTCTATTATAATGGCCCTGTGTATACATCTGTTCTACCTGTGTTTCTGTATTTTCTTTTAAGCATCTCCAGTCTACCCTACCTCAGCTCCATCTTCCCTTTTCGGTGGAATACACTCCTTAATCAACACCCATATGTCTTGTTTCTTCTACCCTCACCATCCTTGTTCTGCCTGCTTTTACTTACTAACTTAATTTGGCTAGTTCTCTGATTTTAATCCTAGAATATTACAGAAAATTATTTAATATGTGATACTGCACAGTTATGGGCTTCACATTCAGCTGGAACTTCAGCACTTTTACATGTCTGCTGTCTTTTACATTTCTGTGGTTGCTATTTCAAAGATTCACCACTCAAATCTTCTCTCTCCCTTACTCCTTTCTTTGTTGAACATCTTACTTTATTTCACAGGGAAAATAAAAGCCATTATATATTGTTTAACTTACCCATACATTTAGCAAATATTTTTGTGTTCCTCTGTTTTGGATGTGTAGCAGTAACAATGTGTTATTCTGGGCCCTTAAAATTAGTGAGGTAGGTTGTTACCCATGATCCTCCTTTTTCATTATAATTAGGTTTAACTAATTAATGCATGGCCATTTAAGGGTGATTTTGGATGTAAGGTGCTGTAACAAGTAGTTTAAATTTTATTTTACCTTCATTTTTTTGACTTTTTATATAATTAACAATATTAGTTGTATAATTCTTAAAAGTATATAAAAACTAAAATTAACAGCCGTCAGGTAAAGCTTAACAAGTGCCAAACACTATACTAAATGCTTCATATGGAATATTTTGTTTAGTCCAAGTCATATACATATGAGGGTTTGGTGATTATTAGGTAGGTGAGTCTGTGTAAATATAAAGTGAAAAGCTGAGTTTATGAGGGCTGAGTAATTAGCTCAATGTCAAATATCCAGAAAATATTGTCAAATATCCAGAAAATTTTTAATCCAAAATTTTCTATATATCTGTGGTATATATATAGAAAAATCTGGCCAAGAAGCACATATAATTAATCTTACAAGAATAAGAATTCCTAAGTATCATAGCAATTCTAAAATATAGATTTATCCCTGGCTCTACTGACTGAAAAGTTAATGCTAAACAATCTTCCCCACTTTCATGGCTTACAAAGGCACTTAAAACTAAGAACAAAATTTTGATGTGCCCTAAAAGGCTCAATAAGGTGGCCATCATTTATTTCTCACCAATCCTGCATTGAACTCCTCTTTCCTGGACTCAGAAACTCAAGCCACACGGGCTGCTTTTTCATGTTTGTTCAATGAATGCAACATAATTTCTATGTCAAGTCATTTTACAAGTGATACTCTCTCTCTCTAGAAAGATCGTCACAATCTTGCATCTCTATCCTACTTTCCCAATTGTATACGATTAAATCTACTGCCATGATTATATGGCACAATAATATTTTAATTAAACTCTTTATTGATGATTATAGATTCCCATACAATTTTAAGAAATAACACAGAGTTATTTCTGTAAACCTTTTACCTAGTTCCTGCCAATTAACACTTTGCATGATTATAGGATACCATAACAGCTAGAAAATTAACATGTATGTAATCCACCAACATTATTCAGTTTTCACCAGTTTTACATGCAGGCACTGTGTGTATATTTTCATACCATTTTATCATGTGTAGAGTCATGTGACTACTACCGTAGCTAACATACAGAATAATTCCATCACAGTGATCTCTTGTCATACCCTTTTATAGCCACAGCCACTCTCCTTCCTCCTGGCAACCTCTAACTGCTCTCTTATCTCTATATTACTGTCCATTCAAGGATATTATATAAATGGAATGCATGTAAGCTTTTCATTTTTTATCTTTTTTTTTTTTTACTTTTTTTGATAATATATTTAAAAAATTTTTAGGCCATTTAGAATTACAAAAAAATTATGAAGATGGCTTAGAGTTTTGATGTGCCCCACACCCAGTTTTCCATTATTAACCTTATAATTAATACAAGACAGTTGTTACATTTAATGAAAAATATATTAAATTCGACTTTATTCATATTTCTTAGTACTTACCTAAATATCATCTTTTCTGTACCAGAGTTGCACCCAGATTATCACATTACATTTAGTTGTCAAATCTCCTTAGGTTTCCCTTGGCTGTGACAGTTTCTCAGAATTTTTTTGTTTTTGATAACCTTGACAGTTTTGAGGTGTGCTGTTAAGGTGTTTTGAAGAATGTTCTTCTACTGGATCTAATATTTCTGTTCATGATCAGACTGGGGTTATGGGTTTTGGGGAAGATGACCACAAAGGTAAAAGGTCATTTTCATTTTCAAGGGTATAGCCTATCATTGTTGATATCAACCTTAGTCATTTGAGTAGTATTTGTTAAGTTTCTCCACTTAAAAGTGTTTTTTTCTTCTTTTCCAAAATGGTAATGTTAGGACGGAAGTCACTATACATAGTCCGTACTTAAGAAGTGGGAGTTACCTGCCAGTTCTTTGACGGTAAGGTGTGTACATTGATTATATAGAATTCTTCTGCAGGAGATTTGTCTTTTCTTCCACACTTATTTATTCAATTGTCTACTTAATCATCATAGACTCATGGGTATTTATTTTATACTTAGATTATATTCCAATACTATTTATTTCTTTGCTTTAATTGTTTCAGCTTTGGGAGCTCATTTAATTGACTCTTGTGTCTCTTTTGCATGCCCCTTCATTGGGTTTGTTCATTTCTTTATTGTTGTTGACTTTCTCACTTGCTGGCAATACAAGATATCCCAGGCTCATTGTTTATATTTACTTCATCAGTTCTAGAATCAGCCATTTATCGAAGGATCCCTGGCTTCTTATATCAGAGAATTTTATAAACTTTTTTTTAGAAACTAAAATCAGAGTATTAGGTGACCTCAGTATATACATATGTTTTAATAGTGTGGTCCATTTTATTAACTGGTTGGATCTCGTTGCAGTCCAAGGGACTCTCAAGAGTCTTCTCCAACACCACAGTTCAAAAGAATCTATTCTTTGGTGCTCAGGTTTCTTTACAGTCCAACTTTCACATCCATACATGACTACTGGAAAAACCATAGCTTTGACTAGACAGGCCTTTATTGGCAAAGTAATGTCTCGGCTTTTTAATATGCTGTCTAGGTTGATCATAGCTTTTCTTCCAAGGAGCAGGCATCTTTTAATTTCATGGCTGCAGTCACCATCTGCAGCAATTTTGGAGCCCCCAAAAATAAAGTCTGTCACTGTTTCCACTGTTTTCCCATCTATTTGCCATAAAGTGATGGGGCCAGATGCCATGATCTTAATTTTCTGAATGTTGAACTTTAAGCCAACTTTTTCACTCTCCTCTTTCACTTTTATCAAGAGGCTGTTTAGTTCTTCTTCATTGTCTGTCATAAGGGTGGTGTCATCTGCATATCTAAGGTTATTGACATTTCTCCCATCAATCTTGATTCCAGCTGTGCTTCATCCAGCCCAACATTTCGCATGATGTATTCTGCATGTGTTAAATAAGCAGGGTGACATAATATAGCCTTGATGTATTCCTTTCCCAACTTGGGAAGATTCAACCAGTCAGTCCTAAAGGAAATCAGTCCTGAATATTCACTGGAAGGACTGATGCTGAAGCTGTAACTCCAATATACTTTGGCCACCTGATGTGAAGAATTGACTCATTGGCAAAGACCCTGATGCTGGGAAAGACTGTAGGTGGAAGAAGGAGAGGACAGAGTATGAGGTGGTTGGTTTGCATCACCAATGTGATGGACATGAGTTTGAGTTAACTCTGGGAATTGGTGATGGACAGAAAAGCCTGGCCTTCTGCAGTCCATGGGGTCGCAAAGAGTCAGACACGACTGAGCAACTGAACTGATTTTATTAACATGCAGTATTTCATAGTATTGTTGTCGTTCAGTAGTCAATAAGTCCTATCCCACTGTTTGTGACCCCATGGACTACAGCACACCAGATCCCTCCTCCTTCACAATTTCCCAGAGTTTCTTCAAATTCATGTCCTTTAAGTCCATTACTCCCTCCAACCTTCTCATCCTCTTCCGCCCCATTCTCGTTTTGCCTTCACAGTGTAGGTGTGCTGTGCTGGGCTTAGTCTTTCAGTCCTGTCCGACTCTTTGCCACCCCACGGACTGTAGTCTGCCAGGCTCCTCTGTTAACGGGATTCTCCAGGCGAGAACACTGGAGTGAGTTGCCAAGCCGTCCTCCAGGGGATCTTCCCAACGCACGGATCGAACCCAGGTCTGTCCACACTGCAGGTGGATTCTTTACTGTCTGAGCTGCCGTGGAATCCTGGTATAGGTGTACCATTGTTTAATCAGTCAGGGGTTGAAGGGTATCTGGGCTCTTTGCAGTTTTTGGCTATTCATAAAGTGGCTAGGGAACATTCATCTTTTCTGGATTAAATGCCCAACAGTGCAATTTCCGGGTCATAGGGTTAATGCACGTTCAGTTTTATAAAAAACTAGCTAAACCTTTTCTAGAGTGGATTAAATGCCCAACAGTGCAATTTCCGGGTCATAGGGTTAATGCACGTTCAGTTTTATAAGAAACTGGCTAAACCTTTTCTAGACTGGCTTACCATTTTATATTCCATTTCCACCAGCAGCGTATGCGTGATCAAGTTCCTCTATTCCCTTGCCAGCGTTTCATAATATTTTTAAGCCATTTTGATAGATGTGTAGTGATGTGTTATTTTGGTTTTATAATATTTTTTTTGTGCCGCCGAGACGTGAGGAACGAAGAACCGAGTGGGAAAAAAAGCGCGCAGGAGACCTGAAAGATGAGAGCCGCAGAGCCAGTTGGCGAGATCGCGAGACGGCAGTATCGCGAGAACGTACACCCGTACTGGGTAGAACCCTGCGTGGTAGTGCAATCTCGCGAGAAAGCGCGCCGGCATGGTGGAAAACTTGTACGCCAGCCTGAGGGAGAGAGATGAAGGAGAGAGAGAGAGCTCGCGAGGGAGAGTGTCAATTAAGGAATCAATTAAGGACACTCCACTGACTGTAAGTTTTATCCTAAATTCAGAAAATTTAAATCCTGACGGGAAAAATGTGCACCATAAATAAAAGTGACTATAAACATCTCTTCCTCCTTTCTATCTTAGGTAAAAGTACGTTTTCTCACAGACTCTTTGCTTGGTTCTGTGAACTTGGTAAGGTCAATGCCTTCCTATATCTTGTAGTTCTCCCTGTTCATTTTTTTCCATAGTACTGACCTTTGTAATCACATCACAGGGTATTTAGTTGACGCATCCCTCTTTCTCACTAGCCCCGGAAGCTTCACAAGGGCAGAAAATGTATATGATTCGATTACCACACTATCTCCACACTTGCTCAGGAATCTAGTATAGAGGTATTCGATAGGTACTGTTACATTAATGCATAGGCATATGTATTATATCTAATACATAGACATAGTCTTCATTAAGGGCTCCCCTAGACGCTCAGTGGTAAAGAATCTGTTTCCCAATTCAGGAGCCACAGGAGACCTGGGTTCGATCCCTGGGTTGGGAAGATACCCTGGAGGAGGAAATGGCAACCCAGTCCAGTATTCTTGCCTGGGAAAGCCCTTGGACAGAGGACCTGGCAGGCTACAGTTTGTGGGGTTGCAAAGAGTCCCAGGGTCACAAAGTGTCCTAGGGTCGCAGAGAGTTGAACACGACTTTGCATAAGCACAAGAGTGTTTATTAATTTTGCAGTACTAATTTGAATAATTCAGTATTCTTAAAGTTATATTTATCTATTTATAAAATTGTTGAGTTAGATCAATTCTAAGACTGTCAACCTAAAGGACCCCAAACTAAAACAAGGAGGCAAAAAAGCAGTTTGAAGACTTCCAGTTACAATTTGGGGCTCTCAGATTCAGGAGGAACCCAGAATAGTGTCCTACCAGAGGAAAATGATTAAGGGTTTTTATGGGGTAAAAGGGGGATGTTAATGCAGTCTTATACAAGTTATTTACCAAGAATTTGGGTTGTAGAGTAAAACTGTTCTGTACCTATGATTGGGTTATAGAATGTATGCATTTGTTACTAGGAAAAGGTGTATTTTCTTGAGTGCAGGAAAACTCCAGGTCTCAGCATTATTCTTTCCTTTTGGCAACTCAGCAACTATTCAGCAGTTTAGTTTAGAGTGCTCAGCAAAAGTCTAGCATGAGCAGCAAACCTGGAGGTCCTCAGGTCACTTCTCAGTCATTTCTGACATAGTTCTTTTCACAAGATTCTTAATTTCCAGTTACAGAGAAGATGTGATAAGAGACAAATATATGAAGAGATGATTTCATTTTCAAACACAATTATTATTGATTTAGAAAAGAAATATCATTTAAAGTTATCAGTATAGTCACCATATAATTCCATAAGCAAGGCTAAATATTTGTTTTTTTCTCCTTTTTAAAAGTACCCCATCTCCATCTTCATCCTTAGACATGGTCAAATTGGCTAGGATATCTCTGGTTAAGTTAGCCTATCTTCCCGGGAGGCTTCAATCTCTAAGTACCTCTGAAAATAAGCCATGTTTTTTGATGTTTTTATAACCATCTAAAAATTAAGACTATGCTAGAGGCATAAAAAGGAGGCATAAAAAGGGTACTGGGTATACCCCCAGTACCCAACAAATATTTGGTTTGATGAAATCTACCAGTAAGGAAAAAAACTTGTCAAAACAGAGTGATTTTGAATTTTATTAGTTATTGATCTATAGTTATAATATATTTCAGAATCCCTCTTAAATACTGAGGTCAATACAAACTAATTTCAGTGTATTTATTGAAAACAGTTTCCTGACACAAATTTATAGCCAAATTTATAACTAGTGGGATAAAAATAAATTATGGGCCATGATGCAGGATAGCGAATGTATTAAAATCTGATGTGCTTGACATGTCCCCAATAAAAAAGAATGTTATAAATCATATTCAATATAAAATATTAATCAATGAATGGCACCTATGCATTTTTTATAGGAGAGTACACTAAAATTATAGTAAAAGAGCATGGGTGGTGATACAAGCATTTTCAAATTAAATATAGGATAGTCTTCAATTTATAATATGCTCAAGCAGTTTTAAATCATTTTTGTTATATCATTGCATATTCTAGAATAAAGATTGATAGGGTATAATTTAATCTTATTTGTAGAAATGACTTGAAGGAAATGGAAAATTTACTGGTTTATGTGACCAATGTAAATAGTCTAACTGGGTAATTCAGGCCAAATTGCTTCATATTTATTTATTCCCCCCCTCCCCCCTTCATATTTAAATAAATATCAATTTGGGTGCTTTTTTATTTCTTCTCATTTATCTTAAGAAACTCTGTTAGATTCTTCCATCCCTTATAGTCTATTATTTCTTCCTTACTTTTGTTTATACAAATAGATTGCTACTGGTCTGTAATCTGCATCCCTAGCCTATATTTATAAGGATACATTGGGTCCAGTTGTATGCAGGCAGAATTATATGCAGTTTCCATATTACAGCCTTAAAGAAGGTTACCCTTGACTGGAAAAATTTCTACTGACTGGAAAAATTAATGGTCTATATATCCTAAGGAAAATATGATAATTGAATAAAATAATTTATGTAAAACAGAATAAAATCAGTTATTAGTAGTTATCAAATTATTATTATCCACCTATAAGTTATGGATACTTTTGTGCTTATAAAACATTGTTAAATAAAATTGTTAAATTGGCAGCTTCAAGGAGCATATAAATGGAATGAGGCCAGAACTTCTTGTGCTTTGCAAAATATGTACCCAAATTTGACTCTCTATTTCTCAATAGCCAAAACAAAATAAGAAAATTAACTATTAACATAATTTTTTGTGATGTGTGCTAAGTAGAAGGAAAAATTTTAAATGCTTATATTTTAAAGTAGTTTTTCTTATAGGTTTCTAATAAATGCATGGCAAGCTCTGCGTCTGTGTCTGTCTTTCTATCAGTATAATTTGAGGGGCAGTTTCGAAGCTTAATGAGGTGAAATCAGTTCTGTCAAAGTTAGTGACAAGGCACAGTCAGTAGAGCAGAATGTGTAAAGCACAGTGAACTAGTTTTGAATCAGGTTTGGCTTCACCTATGGATCCCCATGCAAGTTACTTACCTCAAGCAAATCTAAAGCTTGGACTGCCTTGAAAACTGATAATTCAGATTCATTTGGTATCCAAGAAAAGTTTTAAAAATGGACTGAGATTATTTGCATTAGTTATTTATACCATCATAGTAGCCAAGTTTTACAGAAGAGTTATCAGAACAAATTCCTTTTTATAATAGAAAAGCAAGTTCCTTATAGCTGGATGAGTCCTCTGCAGAAATAATAGGAAACTGGGGGCTTAAAGCCTGAAGATGTTAGATTCCCCAATTTGTGTGGTTGTCTTAGTAGTTTTTCACCTATTTTTTTCATTTAAGAAAATTTGTATCCTTTATCTTTGTCAGTTAACATCTTTCCATCAACTTCAAAAGTTGGTGTCAGAACACAAAGACCTAGAGCTTAAAAATTAAGTTGACTTGAAGAAATTAGAATCTGATTATTAGGGTTGATTTGAAGTAATTAGGAACAGTAACAACAAAGTCATTGAGCAAGAAAATGATATTAGAAGGCTACAGTTGCACCCAGACCATTCTGAGCAAATACTCTGTATGTGTTGATGAAGGATTGTTTCAGTAAACTATGACCATTATATCCTAAGATTTTAGAAGGCTTATCAAACTGGGTTAAAAATAAAGTATGGTCCAAAAATGGTAAAGTGAACATTTCTCCTTTAGATTTTGGAGTTCATTGGCTTTAACTGGAGGAGTAGAGATGCCTGAGAATTCCCAGCAGAGACTGAAACTAAGAAGCACTAAACCAGAAATCTAGTAGGTAAGTGAAACAAGAACTAAAACTGTGGATTCTTGTGTCTTTATAACTAAACACTAGAGGTGTTAATGTTAGAAATGTTGATGTTCAGAGGACTGCATCAACCTCATCCTCTCTGAAATAGAAGTTTATCATAAGTAAAAACATACAAGAGCTAAGTTCTTTGACTTTAACAAACTTGAAGCTTTCTGAAAAAGGGAAAAGAAAGCAGATTGCAGAGTAAGGAAAATAAAATTTCAAGTATGGGATGAATAGTTAATCTCCGTTATTACAGGCATTTTCTGAATGAAGTGCACATTGGCAGCTTGATGACTTAAGGGACTAATTACTATACATATACTCCATACATTTTTTACTTTTAAAAAATTATCTTAATAATGGATCTCAGAAATGATTTCATATGTGGACCTTATCTCTTCCAGTGTAGAGTTAGAAGTACTTAGGTGAAGTACTTAGTATAGAATTTTTGTTGTTAAAATGTATATAGTAAGAAAAGTTACTCGCAAATTCTCTTTGAATGATATAAGTGAATGCATGATGCATGAGCAGTTAGGGAGATTCTGAGAGGGTATATTTGCCTAACATGTCCAAGTGATTGCACTGTTACCAGAATGATTCATGATTCCACTGTATATGAAATTGGTCTAAATATATGGTGATCGAAGGGTTAACTTACTTTTCTCCTTTAGGCATGGTTGTGTTTTGGGGAAGATATTTTGCTGCACTGGAACCAAGATAGCTAAGTGGGAGAGGGTGGAAATATGCCCAGCTTCTCCAATCCCAAAGTCCTTAGGAAAATAACTTTTTTTCTTTTCTCATCCTCTTGAGGTGTTTTGCTAACAATGGATTTTACTAAGTTTTCTTAGGAAGTGAAAACATTTAGCAAGGATGTGGATGTTGGTTCCCAACCACAGTCCCCTCCCTCCTAACTACTTTTATTCCTTAATTTTTTTAGTAAAATGTGTGTAGGAGGTAAAGTTATATTTAAAAGAATAAGTAAAATTATTATAATTTAAAGAAAATTATTCAAGATAGTTATCAAATATTAAATTGTTTAGAGCTCTGACAATTACTGTTGGCCAAGAGCAGCAAGTGAAACTGATAGTTAAACATCTGAGTAAGGATTGGAACAGTTTCTGCTTCCACATATAAGGAGTTCGGAAGTCACCCCTCTGTCCTAAGAATAGGTACAAATGTAAGCAGACTGAGAAATCAACACTTTTTTTTTTGTATCCATAAGAGAGGGGAGATCACAGGGCAGATTGCTGCCTCCAGATTGGAGAAAAAGATAGGTGAATACAGGGAGTCATGGCTTACTAGAGCAGAGACATATAACCAGGAAGCACTATAGGTACCAGTGGTGGGGAAGGAACATCTGAATTGTTATTGACAAAATTGTTGGAGGCCAGTATGGACAAATCTGAGGTTTAACAACTCCAGGGAAAACCAGTCATAGGAAGTCCCCGCTTCAGTATTGTGGGATTTACCTTTCGGAGGTCTGTCAAGCTCCCACATTACTCATCAGAAAAAAACACCCTCAGGCTTTGGGCAGGGAGAGAGGGGAAAAGGAACCCATTTTGAAATAATCCAGAGTACTCTGTTCTTGTTAACAAGGCCTCCCTTCCGGTGAAGCTAGTTAACCTGAGCCTAACTTGCTGGCATATTATCAGAACCTAGATTATCTAGGGGACAGAGAAATATTCAACTCCAATCAACAACACTGATAAGCCTCTAGTTATGCTAACTAAGGAACAAAGAAAAAAGACAAGTTACTAATGTGAGAAGTGAGAAACATGTGACATCACTACAGATCTCAAAGACATGAAAAGTATAATAAGGGATTTATTATGAATAATTCAATGCCTACAAATCTGATAACTGAGATGAAATGCACCAATTCATTGAAAGACATGATTTCCAAAATTATATAAGAATAGATAATTCAAATGTGTGTTTTTTTATTAAAGAAACTGAGTTAATAAGTCATCTTACAAAACAGAAAACACCAAGCCCACATGGGCTCACTGGCGAATTCTATTAAACACTTAGGAAAAAGTTAAACCAAACCTTTGCAGTCTCATTCAGAGAATAGAAGCACAGAGGATACTTGCTAACCCATTCTGTGAGGCCAGCTTACCCTGAAAACAAAACCAGGCAAAGACAGAAAGAAAACTAAAGATCAGCATCTCTCATGAAATAAATGTAAAAGTCCTCAACAAAATATTAGTGGATCAAATTAAACAATGTATGCAAATAATTATGCATCATGACCAAAGGAAATTCTTTACCAGGTATGCCAGGCTGGCTCAACATTCAAACAACAATTTATGTAATCCATCACATCAATAGCCTAAAAAAGCACAAACCCCATAATCATATCAGTAGATGCAGAAAAAATATTAGTAATATCCAGTGCACACTCATGATAAAAACTCTCAGTAAATTGGGAATACAAGGGGGCTTCTTCATCTTGAAAAAGAATATCTATAAACAATCATACAGATAATATCATACTTAATAATGAGAAACTTGAATCCTTTTCACTAAGATCAGTTATAAAGCAAGGATGTTTTTTCTCACCATTCCTTTTTAAAATTGTACTAGAAGTCTGGTAATAAATGTACTAGAGGAGAGCAAGAATTCAGGGTAAGAAAAATATCATAAATATACTGGGATAAAATATGTGCAAATCCTTTTATAAGCTTAGAGTATGGAAGCTTTTCTCAGGATTTAATATCCATAATCCATAAAGGGAAATATTGATAAATTTGACTATAACAATATCAAATACTTCTGCATAGCAAAATTAAGGGAAAAAAAGCACTGTAAACAAACTGAAAACAAACGACAAACTAGGAAAAATTATTTTCAGTTCATCTGTGAGAAGATTTAATCTTCCTAATTTATGTAAATATCTTACAGATATATAAAAGATTGAAAGAATGAACAAAAGAAAACAAATTTAAATATACCTTAAAGAGTAATTTAAAAAAAATTCAACCTCACTCAAAAGAGAAATGCAAAGTAAAAATAAAACAAGATACCATTTTTTACTTCTCAGATTAGCAATGATCCAAAAGGATGAGAAAATAAGAAAATATTCTGTGGGCCAGGCTAAGGGGAAACATACTTTCATACATTGCTGGTGGGAGATCAAGTGCTATAATGCCAATAGAAGGAGTTATAATAATATATCAAAATATTTGCCTTTATCCTATGACCAACTGATCTCACTTTCTAGAATTTATCTGGAATATATTTCTGCATAGATGAGATGATATAGCTATAAAGTAGATAACTGAAATATTGTCTGTAACACCAGAAGAATGGAAATAACCCAAGTGTTCCTCAATGTGTGTGTATGTATTAGTCACTCAGTCATGTCCAACTCTTTGTGCCCTCATGGACTGTAATCCGCTGGGCTTCTCTGTCCATGGAATTCTCCAGGCAAGAATCCTAGAGTGAGTAGCTATTCCCTTCTCCAGGTGATATTCCCAATCCAGGGCTTGAACCCCAGTCTCCTGCTTTGCAGAGAGATTCTTTACCATCTGAGCCACAAGGGAAGCCTGTGTTCATCAATAGGGGACTGGTAATATATCACTGTAGTAAAGCAGATAAAGAAAATAAGGAAACTTTCTATATATTGATATTAAAGAGCTCAAGATACATCATTATCAGGTGAAAAAGCAATTTTCATAGTATTGTCTATATCAAGTTTACTTTTTTTTAAACAAAAAGATAAAATGAATATATACTTATGTTTGCACAAAGCACCCCAGGGTGATGTACCCCAAAGTAATAACAATGGTTGCCTCTGATGGAATGAGGTGGGGTAAATTAGATTGATGGTGATTGAGTGAGTCTGAAACTTTTCATTGTTTACAATTTTGTCTTTTGGATTTTTGAACTGTGTAAACATATGAAAAAATAAATATTTAAAAGTCAGTGAGTCAAAATGGTATATTCATAACATTTTTTGTTACTGAAATAGTTCCAAATTCACTTCACTGATGAAAAAGATCTTGAGGTTTAGAATGTTTATGACTTGGTTGAATTTGCAAAGCTAGATTGTAGTAAAATGTGAAATTAGAAATGCAGTGACATACACTGATAACATCTGAAATTCTGAGTAGATTTTCTAAGACATCTCTACCAGTTCAGCCCTCACAGAAGCTGCAATGTCAAGAAAATATGTTTATCCAGGTACAGGGGTCAGGATGGAAATGTACTTGTATCCTTTCTCAAAGTATCATAAATGTGATAGGTCAAAATAAAACTCATAAAGTTAATATACAAGGATTAAGTAAGGAAAAAATTAATGGAAGTATGATGCATGTAGAGATGTTCCTCATAAATTTATGTGGTTTGTGAGAAAATCAAATCTGTGTGGTCTTGGTTGTGCTTATTGAAAAAGGAAATTTATGGATATAATCTGTTTGCTTTTGATAAATTATATAGCTTAATATAAAAGGAATATTTAAAAAATTGTGAAAATGTATTTTTTAAATAAAAAGGCTTACTCTATAGTTTCAAGTTTAAATGCATGCTATGTGAAATGAGAATGTGCTATTAAACCCTGAAAACTTAAAATGGAGTTGAACAGTGTAAATAACATGAATAAAATGAGTGACTCTTACCACAAACCTTTTAGGATCTAGAGTTGTTGAATGTTTTTAAAACTGAATATGAAATTTATAATATAAACTGTTGTATTAAAATGCATAATATAAAATGTAAAAATCTGTTGACTTAAAAATTTTTTTAATCATTAGCTTCAATTTTCTTAAACTTTGCTTATATTCTTCTAAGGCTCAGTGGTGCAGGATCCATCTGCAGTGTGGGAGCCACAGGAGAGGAGGGTTCAATCTCTGGGTCAGAAGATGGCCACGAGTAACCCATGGTAACCCTTTCCAGTATTCTTGCCTGGAGAATCCCATGGACAGAGGAGCTGGGGGGGCTACAGTCCACAGGGCTGCAAAGAGTTGGACGTGACTGAATCAAATTAGCACACACGCATATTCTTCTAAATCACTCTAGTAGTAAATGAAAAATTTCTTCATATTAAAATCAGAATTTTCATGCTATCATAAAGAGTTGTGTTTTATTGCCACACTTCTGTAACATGTATTTCATTGTGATCATAAATTCAGGTCCTTAATCTCAATTAAGCTAATTTTTAAAAATTATACTACAGTGATTCAGAGAACAATTGAGATGAAAAGAAACCAAATTGCTTTTGCTTCTTTGTGTTTCTTAATTTTTAAAGTATCATTTGTATGGAACACCAGTGTTTATAAGGATTAGATGAATATGGAAATCTTCAAGCCAGGATTTGCGAATCTATTCTAGCGGTATAGGAGTTTAGGGCAGATCTTCTGTTGCCCTTCTCTATTACTGTCCTATTCTATGTGGTGCAAGTTGTTGTTTTTTGCAGTTGAAATAGTTTTTAAGTTTAGCTAATGCAATCTAAGTGATGAAAAAGGTTTTAAAATCTAATATTTGGAATTCAAAGTATAGCAGTTGTTGTCCCAAAGTAGATTTTGAGAAATTTTGTTTGGTCATTTCGTTGCACCATATTATAGTGTTTTGATCACCTCCTATTAACTCTGCTGGTGAGTAAGGGATTCTTTACTCTAAATAGTATTAAATGGCTGATATTGAGCCAGGTCAGTTTGCCCTATGTACACAAGTCAAAATGCTGAGACAAAGGTTTGCAGCAAAGAGAGAGAGGGTTTATTCACAAGGCAGCTAAGTGAGGAGACAGGAGAACGAATCTCAGTTTTGCTTCCCTGGAGGCAAGGGACTTCCAGCATTTATGGGGTAAAGAATAGAGAAGCAAGGTAGTCCAAGGCATGGTAACTATAGGGAAAGTGATTGGGAAAAGTGTACTAATTGTCCAGTTGCACAGCCTTAACTGGACTACAGGCCTCTGCTTGTTCTGAGGGTAATTTTCAGTCCTCTGATGTCCAGAGTCACTGAGGACACTTGTGCCTGTCCAATTGAAGGGTTGGTGGTCCTCTCTGTCGTAACTAACTCAGCTTGAATTAGATGCAGTTGACTCCAAATTCCTAGAAAATAACTTAGGCAGAAATCTTACAGTATTGTTTAGGTTGTGTGCTGCCTGGAGGACAAGCAAGTGTTAAAATGATGTTGATTAGTGAAGTGCGGTGAATTGGATTTCAACCACAGTCATGGCCAAATACATGCCACCTAACAATCAAATGGAAGTTTATTAATTAAATATACTTACAGCCCCAGAGGAAGGTGTAACATGCCACTCAGGAATACTGAGTTGCACTCAGGAATACAGTGAATAAACAGGCTTTAGGAGATAGGGTTTGTGGTAAAAAGAGGGTAGGGGTAACTCTGGGAGGGTCTGTTAGTCGCTGTCATGTCTGACTCTTTGTGACCCCATGGACCATAGCCCACTAGGCTACTCCATCCATGGATTTCCCCAGGCAAGAGTACTGGGGTGGGTTGCTGTTTCTTTCTACAGGGTCCAGGAGGGTATGACTGGCTTATTTGAATGATTTCAAGGACTTGCAAGCAGGTAAAACCCATATGTTATGGAGCATCAGATGGCATCCAGATGGTCTAGCTGATAGATGATCTGGCCAGGTGGGAAGTTTTCATTCTGTGTGGAAGCATACCTGGTGAGAGCAAGGGGACCTGTGAAGTTCAAAAACTCAAGGCAATAGCATGAGAAAGGTTGGGCCTTATGATATATAGAATTGTAGTCTAAAATAGTATGTTCCTCTTGAAGAGAACTTTATTAATATTTTCTTTTTTCAGTTCTCTCTTAAATGAATTTTTCTGTTTCCCCCATGAAAGCTCCAGAAATATTTCATTTTTCCATGTGAAATGTTCAATGTTATATAATTACATAGTACCTCTAGTATCTAAAATACCGAAAAGAGTAGACTACAGATTTAACAATTTTTAAAAACAGATTATATTCATGTGTAAAAAATTATGAAATGTTATAATTTTATGAAGTGTTCTACTTTGAAGATTTTTTTTAAATTCATAAAATATAGAGAGGCAACATGGAATGTGATAGAATGGAAAAACAACACAGAATAAGTTTAAGAAACAAAGGTTCTAATCTTGGTTCTTTTGGATATAGTTTAGTTATTCTAGTCTTCAGCTTCAGCAGAAAATAAGATGGTAAAGCATGTTTTTTATTTTCCTCCGGTCTCCAATATTATTTTAATTCATCTAAGTTTAAACATGGTTTAAAAATCCTTGGCCAGTTTGCATGTATGTTTTAGTTTTTGTGTGTAAATAATGACCCAGAGTTAGTGGAACAGATGGCTACCAGACGAAAATGATGTTTCAGTTGATACCAGAAGGGAGGGAAGCCAAGGGAAAACACCTTCACTAAAATATTTTGTTGATGTCCACCTTGGCTATTATGTACCAGCTTATTCATATTATAGAATTATTACAAAGATCGTAATTACTTAAGGTATTTACAAATACTTCAATTTAAAAAATAATATAAGTTCATCATATCCTTGCTAGTAAAACTTGTTCAGATAAAATGTAGCAGCTGTTCTTTAAAAGAGAATTTGGTCGCTTTCAGTATATGAGTTGAAGGGAAGCATCCTTTTACAGTGATTATATTTATTCTTTTGGAATTTACTGAATACAGATTGAGAGAAAGTAGGTTAACCACAACAAAAAATGAAAGGGAAGCTCTTGCTTATTTTCATTTCTCTTACTACATCTGGGAGTTGAAAACACACAAATAAAGATCTAACTTTGGCAGAAAGAACACATGAATCAAAATGAAACTCAGATCTGCTACAGGCAAAAGAGGTGGAGTGTCCTTTTTTCTATGCAGTTTTGGAGATTATAGAATTTTGAGTATGTGATACAATGGGGTTGCTATTGGTGGATTCTTGGGGCATTGTTTAAGCCATTCTCATTTCTCCATTTTTTTCTTTCATTTGTGGAAAACCTTTGGGAAGTAATTTGTTTCAGAATGTTAAAAGATTGTGATGAAATGAGACTTACTTGGAAGAGGGAAAGCTTAGGATTGGCCTGGAGTTTAGCTCCAAGTAATGCTAAAGGTTCTTTTGTGTTTTTCTAAGTTGCTCAACCATTTTTATTGGAATAGAACAAATGGGGACAAGAGAACAGAAGTTTTATGTCCAGGAATAAAAGTCATGGAGTTGTCTGAAGCTTCCCTTTTATTCATCTTCCTGGTTGACAGTCCTTACTGTTGGGCAACAAATAGATTTGGAATCTGCAATGCTGTCAACATTATATCCAAATTGAACATTTTATAAATAAGCTTTATAAAATCAGCTGCATGTGAACACCCATCTGAGCATGAACTGAAATACTTTCTAGTTACTATGCCATTTTATTCCTTTGGCAGTATTATCAAATATTCCATATAGATAAAGTCTACTCATTGACTATGGAAAAAATGGATTTTTTAAAATTTTTGTACTTTTGCAACTTCCTCTGAAAAGATGTCTTCTCAGAGATGCATTCTAAATATTCTTCATTTTAGCATTTTATTTTACTATTGATTGAGTGTTAGAATTGAAACACAAACACACACATTTCACTAACAGCAAGTGCTTTGAAATCAGTGACCAGATTACTCATCTTTGTTTTTCCATTGTCACATAGAATGAAAGAACATACAAAGCAAATGATACTGAGTTTTATTCTTAATTCCTACACCTTGATTATTAAATTATACCAGTCTTTAAAGGCTCATCTCAGATACAGTCTTTTGAAAGCACTTATTTTTTATTTCCATCCAAATAATTTATTTTTTCCTACCAATCAACAATACTTTGTTTCTTGTTTTGCTTATGTTTCCTGTCTTACTCTTCCTAGAATTAAATTTGTATGTGTATGCTTTATCACTAGCATTGTATTAAAATATTCTATTCTCTTCAGAATATCTTTTAAGTACTTTCTAGATCTTGTTTTAAGTTTTTGAATTGCATCCTTGAGGAAAATAGACAAGTTGTTTTGCTCAGTGGAAATTATATTTTAATTGATACAGGAAAATATAATGAATGTACTAATTAAACAGAATGTTAGAAAATATTTTTGGAATAAGCAAAAGTAAAACAATATAAATAAAATAGAAGTTACAAAAGTTGTAGTTGCAAAGTAAAATACAGTAATCAGAGTAGGCGATATTGGGAAGATGACATTTTTGTAAAGATTAGATTGGCAGTTAGGGAGTTAGCCATATCCCTCCCTGGGGTTAGGTGAACTTGAAGGAGTGCTCCAGGCAAAGGAAACAGATAGTACAAAAGTCCTAAGACAGGATCATGGAAGACAAACAGTAATAGAGGCCAGTGTAATGGGAAGGGGACCTGTTTGAAAGACTGGGGTGAGGTAGGAAATGATGTTAGGATGATTATGAGGGCCTAGATCATTAGGGTCTTTCTAAGCCCTTTATCTTCTTCATGGATTACAGCCTTCTTGTGGTGAAGGGGCTTGCATAACTCAGTGAAACTGTGAGCCATGCCTTGCCAAACTTCCAAGACAGACAGGTCATAGTGAAGAGTTCTGACAAAATGTGGTCCATTGGAGGAGGAAAAAGCAAAACGATACGACACTGGAAGATGAGCTCCCCAGGTTGTAAGGTGTCTGATATGCTGCTAGGGAAGAGCAGAGGGCAGTTACTGATAGCTCCAGAAAGAATGAAGGGGCTGGGCCAAAGCAGAAATGACACTCAGTTGTTGGTGTGCCTGGTGGTGAAAGCAAAGTCCAATTCTGTAAAGAAAAATATTGCATAGGAAGCTGGAATGTTAGGTCCATGGAACAAGGTAAATGGGATGTGGTCAAGCAGGATATGGCAAGATTGAACATCGACATCTTAGGAATTAGTGAACTAAAATGGATAGGAATATGTGAATATAATTCAAATGACCATTATATCTACTACTGTGAGCAAGAATGCCTCAGAAGGAATGGAATAATCCTCAGAGTCTAAAAAGCATCTGATATGCAGTCTTGGTTGCAACCTCAAAAATGACAGAATGATCTCAGTTCATTTCCAAGGCAAACTGTTCAACATCACAGTAATTCAAGTCTGTGCTCCAACCACTGATGCTGAACAAGTTGAAGTTGACCAGTTCTATGAAGACCTGGGGGCTTCCCTGGTGGCTCAGATGATAAAGAATGTGCCTGCAATGTGGGAGACCTGGGTTCAATCCCTGGGTTGGGAAGATTCCCTGGAGGAGGGCATGGCAACCCACTTCAGTATTCTTGCCTGGAGTATCCCCATGGATGGAGGAGCCTGGTGGGCTACTGTCCGTGGGTTTGCAAAGAGTCAGACATGACTGAGTGACTAAGCACACACACACATGAAGACCTACAACACCTTTCATAACTAACACCAAAAAAAAAAAAAAGATAACCTTTTCATCATAGGAGATTGGAATGCAAAAGTAGAAAGTCAAGAGATACCTGGAATAACAGGCAAGTTTGGCATTAGAGTACAAAATGCAGCAGAGCATAGGCTAACAGAGTTTTGTCAAGAGAAAACATGGGTCTTAGCAAACACCCTTTTCCAACAACATAAGAGATGAATCTACACATGGGCATCATGTATCAATACCAAAATCAGATTGATTATATTCTTTGTAGCTGAAGATGGAGAAGCTCTATGTTGTCAGTTAAAACAAGACCAGGAACTGACTGTGACTCTGATCGTGGGTTCCTCATTGCAAAATTCAGGCTTCATTTGAAGAAAGTAGGGAAAAACACTAGACCATTCAGGTATGACCTAAATCAAATCCCTTATGATTGTACAGTGGAGGTGACAAATAGATTCAAGGGATTAGATCTGGTAGAGTGCCTAAAGAACTATGAACGGAAGTTCATAACATTGTACAGGAAGCAGTGACCAAAACCATCCCAAAGAAAAAGAAATGCTATAAGGCAAAATGGTTGTTTGAGGAGGCTTTACAAATAGCTGAGGAAAGAACAGAAGCAAAAGGCAAAGGAGAAAAGGAAAAGTATACTCAACTGAATACAGAGTTCCAGAGAATGGCAAGGGGAGATAAGAAGGCCTTCCTAAATGAATAATGTGAAGAAATAAAGGAAAACAATAGATTGGGAAAGATGAGCGATCTCTTTAGGAAAATTGGAGATATCAAGGGAACATTTCATGAAAGGATGGGCACAATAAAGGACAGAAACGATAAGGATCTAACAGAAGCAGAAAAGATTAAAATGAGGTAGCAGGAATACACGGAAGAACTATATAAGAAAGGTCTTAATGACGCAGATAACCATGATGGTGTGGTCACTCACCTAGAGCCATACATTCTGGAGTGTAAAGTCAAGTGGGCCTTAGGAAGCATTATTATGAACAGAGCTAGTGGAAGTGATAGAATTATAACTGAGCTTTTTAAATCCTAAAATATGACGCTTTAAAGTTCTGTGCTCAATATATTAGCAAATTTGGAAAACTCTGCTGTGACCACAGGACTGGAAATAGTCATTCCAATCCTAAAGAAAGGCAGTGCCAAAGAATATTCAAACCACTATAAAATTGCACTCATTTCACAACTAGCAAGTTTATGCTCAAGTCCTTTAAGCTAGGCCTCAGCAGTATGTGAACTGAGAATTTCCAGATGTACAGGCTGTATTTAGAATAGGCAGAGGAACCAGAGATCAAATTGCCAACATTTGTTGGATCATAGAGAAAGCAAGGAAACTCCAGAAAAATATCTACTTCTGCTTCATTGACTATACTAAAGATTTTTACTTGTGGATCACAACAAACTGTGGATAATTCTTAAATATGGGAGTACCAGACCACCATAGCTGTCTCCTGTTTCTTGTATGCAGGTCAAGAAACAGCAGTTAAAACTGGATTAGAATACTGGACTGGTTCAAAATTGGGAAGGGAGTATGACAAGGCTGCGTATCATCACCCTATTTAACTTCTGTGCAGAGTACATCAAGCAAAACAGGCTGGATGAATCACAAACTGGAATCAAGATTGCCAGGAGAAATACCAGCAATCTCAGATACGTAGATGATACCACTCTACGTAGAAAGTGAAGAAAGTGAAGAGGAACGAAAGAGCCTCTTGATGAGGGTGAAAGAAGATAGTGAAAATGGTGGCTTGAAACTCAGCATTCTAAAAACCAAGATCATGGCTTTGGGTCCTGTCACTTCATGGCAGATAGAACGAGAAAAAGTGGAAGCCGTGTCAGATTTTATTTTATTTTCTTGGGCTCCAAAATCACTGTGGACAGTGACTGCAGTTCTGAAATTAAAAGAGAGTTGCTCCTTGGAAGGAAAGCTATGATGAACCTAGACAGCCTATTAAAAAGCAGAGACCTCACTTGAGCCTATTAAAAAGCAGAGACCTCACTTTGCTGACAAAGGTGAGTATACTCAAAGGTATGTTTTTCCAGTAGTCATGTAGGGGTGTGAGAGTTGGACCGTGAAGAAGTCTGAATGCCAAAGAATTGATGTTTTGAATTGTGGTGCTGAAGAAGATTCTTGAGAGTCCCTTGGACTACTAGGAGATCAAACCAGTCAATCCTGAAAGAAATCAATTCTGACTGTTGGAAGGACTGATGCAGAGTTGAAGCTCCAATATTTTGGCCACCTGATGAGAAGAGCCAACTCATTGAAAAAGACCCTGATGCTGAGAAAGATTGAAGGCAAAAGGAGAAGAGGGTGGCAGAGGATGAAATGGTTAGATAGCATCACTGACTGAATGGACAGGAATTTGAGCAAGCTCTGCAAGATGTGGACAGTGGAGCCTAGCATGCTGCAGTCTATGCAGTCTCAGAGTGGGTCATGACTTAGTGACTGAATAACAGCGACAAGCCCTTTAAAAGAGTATGTGTTTTACTTAGGTAAAATCTGCAGATATTGCAAGAATTTTAGCAGACTAGTGACATGACCTGACTGCTTTAAAAGGACAAAGTGCAATTACTGTATTGAAAATATTTATTAGGTTTGCCAAGGATAGAGCAGGGAGACTAAGAGAATATTGAAGTAGAGGGATGATATTATTAATATGTCAGAACACAGAATATCTGTAGAAGTAGGAAGTGAACATATTCCAAGGAAGTTTGCAATGGACAGATTTAGAGGAGAATATAAGCAGTTTAGTTAAGAAATGTCAATGTGATGTGTATTAAACATTTTATATATGTGTGAGTAGCTATACATTCTTTTGCTAAGTGTTGTTTACAACTAATTATTTATTATGTAGAAGCTAGCTATATAACACATAAAAGCATCACTATGTTTCCCTCTTACTTTATGTGATAGTATTCTTAGGTAATAAGTGAAGTTTATTTTCTGTTCAATTAATACTTTGATAACTAGAGTAAATATTCTTAATTTCAGATTCTTTGATAAAGATTTTACCAAACTGTAATATATTAGGAAATAAGAAATTGAAAAAAATAACACTTTGTGGCTCATAGATTTCTGTAGATTTGTGAAAACATGGCATATTTTTCACATTGATTGTTTTAAGGTATACCTGTCATACTAACTTTCTGGTAAAATGTCAGGTATTTTGAAAATTAGCACAACAAATGAATCAGACACACAAAGATAATGTCTTTGCCAGCCCATAAAATATATGCAGTGCTCCTATGCCTGAATACCCCTTTATTTTTTTTTCCATGATTTATCATTGAAATGTGAGTTGACAGTTTTATGTATAGGATGCAAATCTGGCTCACTTTATCAATCCCATGCATATTAATATGTATGTATGGTAATTTTTGTTGCTTGTAGAATGTCCTTTAGATACTGCTTCAATTCTGTGCAATTTAATAGGTGAAGTGTTGCAATGTGCACTTTCCATGGGCTTGTTTTTATTAAACTAGTGAACTAGACTGTAGAAATTTGTTCAGTAATTGTCACTCTGTTATTATATTCCTATACTTGTTCAAAAAATAAAATGTGAGATACATTACCATATATATGCATGTATAATCCATTTGCCAATGTAAATATTGCTTCTGTTTATGGAAACTCAATAACTTCATTGAAGCAGAGTAATTTTGGAAGTGTAATTTTTACAAAATGAAGGCACACATTTTCATAAATTTCCAAAAATTATCTGAATTAGAGTAATTATGATCCACCAAGTGATTCTTAGCTTTCTGATATAATTTTAAAAGAAAATAAAACTTCATAAGCTCTAGTTATTCTAGCACATGTCAAATATCATTATCAGCTAGACTTGGTTATGAAGATGAAAATCCTTCCTTTGTCTTTTCCCCTTAACTTTTCTCGACGTTGTATTTCAAAGATTTAAGAGTTGGTGTTTTGCAGTCAAGAACCTATATTTAAATCCTCAATCCAAGCATTTCCTGAGTGACAGAATTGGACAAATTTTCTAAGTGTCAGCTTTTGAACTATGAATTGAAATAACAACAGTAATTGAATCACAAATTTTAATGGTATGAGTAATTGAGATAAGAGAGGTAAATGTTTACTATTCTGTCCTATACTGAATTACCTCGTAATATTTCTATTATCATGACTCTCATCATCACCATACACATATGATTTATGTAATAATAAAGAACACCTTTTCTCTGTTTATCGACAGTAGCTCTATCCTATATAGCACATAGATTGTATATCTGCTCAGAATTCTTACACTTACTTCTCTTTTGTATATTCTGTAGTTACACTGATCCATTTTCATGTGTGTATAAACATGCCCAGGTTTCTTTAAAAACAACAATAAAATAGTCCTCAGATCCAGATCCATTCTCCTAACCTGTACCCCCCTCCAACTGTCAACCTTCTACCTCTGCAGTAGCACCATCCCAGGCTCTTGAAAGAGTTGCTATGCTTGATTTCTTTATTCCCCACTTCACACTCACTTCTTCATTGTGGATTTGACCTTTATCTTTCTTTTCAAATCCATCTGAGAATTCCATGGTCTTAATAGCTATAAATACAATGAATATTTTTCCAACTTTTTCTTGCCTTACTTTAGTGACATTTACAAAATTGGCTACTTCCACTCTTTTCAATATCTCACCAAACCATCAGTGTCCCAACTTTCTTTGTTTTCCCTCTAGCCTGACTGTTTCTTCTTAGTTTCCTTCTCTCATCTTTCAAAGTTTTTTTTTTTAATGTTCTAGTTTCTTAAGAACTCTTAATGACCTCACCAAAGTTCACATTTCAAAAAATCCTTTCAATTTTTTCAGTAAATGTTTGCACAACAGTAACTTTAAAAATCAAACAATATAAAAATAAAAATAAAAATAAAAATCAAACAATAAAAACACCCACTTGTTCTGGCTCAAAAAGCAGAACACATGTTTGATTTTTTTCCCTCACTTTTACATTCAGTACTTCAATATATCCTGTTACTTCTACATTTGTATATAGTATAAAAACTCTGATGACTGTTCTCAATTTCTATGATCATTATCTCCACTGGGATACAATGTTATTGTTTTCTATGTAGCTATAAGATAAATAAGAGGAATAAGTACAATAGCATAATACAGTATAGTTAGATTTGTTATGTTGTGACAAGTGATACGGGGAAAAATTAAGCAAGGAAGGGCAGTAAGTGTGTTGTAGAAGTGGATGTGTCTCCAATTTTAAATAAGAAGTTGAATGTAGGCCACACTGAAAAGGGGACATATAAACGTTTGTAATGTGTGTTTTTCCAAAGAAATTCACTTAAATAATTCAAGCTGCCTGAATTTTTTATAAACAAGATAAATAGCACAAGGACTTTACAAAAATTAATTCGATATAAATCATGACATGTGAAAACTAAATGCATGTAACATGTTAAATGTGATCTTGAATGTTTTTTCTAAGTTTTATTATAAAGTTGAAGACATTGTAATGGAGGTCTTTAGAGAGAAGGAATTGCTAGTATACTGTGGGTTTCCTCTAACCTCTTATGATCAGGCAGTATCTCCTCCTTATCTCAAACCAAATGAGAGTGTACTTCAAGTGAACCAAGTCTGTATTCAAGTGTGAAAGTCTAAATGCACGAGGGCAGAACTAGTTTCCTTGGAACAAGTTCAGATGTACTACTTTGAGAGAGAATGGCACTTCCATTGGCTGCCAAAACAGAGGTATTGTTTTTTTCATGAACTCCAGAAAGGAAATGGCAACCCACTCTGGTACTGTTGCCTGGAAAATCCCATGGATGGAGGAGGAGCCTGGTAGGCTGCAGTCCATGGGGTCGCTGAGTCAGACACGACTGACTTCACTTTCACTTTTCACTTTCATGCATTGGAGAAGGAAATGGCAACCCACTCCAGTGTTCTTGCCTGGAGAATCCCAGGGACGGGGGAGCCTGGTGGGCTGCCGTCTATGGGATCGCACAGAGTTGGATACAACTGAAGCAACTTAGCAGCAGCAGCAGCAGAGAATACTGAACAAAGTTCTAATAGTGAGTCATTCCTAAAAGACTTTCTAGGAGGACTGCCAATCAGAAATGAGGTAACCCCCAGAGGAAAGGCTGGAAGTCCAGCATGGCCCTATAAGAGATGGGACATGAGTGATGGGGACAGAAACATCGACATGACAGAAGGAACTCTGTCAATCACTTTAGAAACTTCAGGAAGCTATGCAACTATGAAGAATGTCTTACATGAGAAAGAGTTAGCTTTTCACAACCCAAATGATACCAGTGCTGATTTACAACCTTTCCAGACAGCTGAGACTTCTTACTCTTATCTCTCCCCACTTCTCTTGCTTCAGCTTGGAGTGTACTCTAAAGTGTGGGTCAGGAGATCAAGACAAAGCAACTATGCATTTCTTTTCCTTTGATTGCTTATCAGCTAAAGAGAGAGAAATTATAGACTTGAAGAGAAGTTAAAGATTTGATATTAGACTGACAGGGATTTATATTAACTGAAAGGAATGAGAAATCTGTGAGGTTTTCCTGAGGTTTCATTTAACCTTGGGAAATAAAATCAGTCTACAGAATGCACTGCAAGGGGAAGTTATGAGGAGGAATAAAGTTTCTCCCTGATTGCATTTTATTGCATCCAATTTTTCAATAAACTGAGTATGTGTAATTTTATAAATTTCATTAAGTTCTTCATTGAGTTATAATTGTTTCTGTTAGGAACTTTGTTGATTAAATTCATTTGTTCTGTATCTAAAATTAGAGATCAGTTCATTTAATAGGAACAATTTGGCAAATTATTCCTAATGATAAATTCAGGAATAATTGTGAATGACTTTAAAATGCAGAAAAAAGATCATTGGGTATTCTTTCTAGCTCATCCTTCACTGCCTTTGAGCTATATAACCACTCTAAGTTGTAGATAAATGATAGCAATGGATGTAATTTTCTCAGCGGCATGTAGAATAAATCTTGTTCTGTAGAAGTACTATTGATTTCCTTCTATCTCCCAAAGAAGTCAGTTTTCAGTCTGTTGAGCAAATTCATTTCATCATTCCTGATTACTTAATATGTATCTCTTAATTCTCCTCTGAAGAGTTTTATAATATATTACTAATCCTGTCACTAATTAATGAGTTAAATAAAAATCTTGATTTATGTTCATTTTCTGTATGAGGATTATGATTTTATTCTTTTTTATAGTTTATCCATATTTATTTTTTATTGTTTTAATTGAAATATAGTTGATTTATAATATATTAATTTCAAATACAAAGCATAGTAAGTCATTATTTTCACTGATTATACCCCATTAAAAGTTATTACAAGATATTAGCTATTATTCCCTGTGCTATTTAATATGTCCTTGTTGCTTGTCTATTTTATACATAGTGGTTTGTATCTCAATCCTATGCCCTATCTTGCTCCCCCTTCTCTTTCTTTACTGGTAATCACTACTTTGTTTTCTATATCTGTAAGTCTGTTGGTATATAACTGTTCATAGTATTCTCTCATGATTTTTTTGTAGCTTTGTGGTTTTGGTGGTTATTTTTTCCTCTTTCAGTTTTTATTTTATTTGGTTCTCTCTTATTTTTGGTGAGCCTTCTTGGCTACAGGTTTATCAATTTTGTTTATCTTTTCAAAAAACTAGCATCAATGATTTTTTTCTCTGATTTATTATTGTTAAATATAATAGAAACAAAGGGCTTCCCAGTTGGTGCTAGTGGTAAAGAATTTGTCTGCCAAACAGAAGATGTGTATTTAATCCCTGGATTGGGAAGATACCCTGGAGAAGGAAATGGCAACCCACTCCAGTATTATTTGATGGATAAAGGAGCCTGGTGGGTACAGTACACGGTTGCAGAGACACAATTGAGGAACTGAGCACATACATACATAGTAAAAGTGTATATTTATTCTATTAATAGTTGGGTTTGTTTTCCCCAAATTTTATAATCTTACTGATCAAATAGGACAGTACTTACTTTTGAGTCATGTTTAATATTAAGACAGATTTAAATTTGTTCAATTAAATTGAATAATTATTTTGTCATACTTTTTATTTCTACAGTAATTATGTTTTATATTATGTCAGTTCAAAGGAAATTTCTGAGATCTTTAAATAATCTAAAACCACAGTCTGATATTACCTTAAGCTACTTAACGGATACTCATTGTATATACCTAAATAATTTTTAAGTAAGATAGATTACCAGAGCCTAGTTACCAAACATCATTTTAATTCTGTATGCCTTTTTAATTTAATCTAATATTCTATAGAGAGGCTGCAGCTTTGGGTCATGAATGTGTAAGAGACGTATGTGACATTAGAGAATTTTACTGTGTATGTTCATGGAGCTGCTAGTAAGACAGTTCTCATTTATCCAACCCCTTGCTTTTTCTGTGAAATTATAGTTTTATTTTGTTAAAAGTAATCTATACTAGGAGCAGTGGTAACAAAGAAATGCAAGTGTGTGTCTGTTTTTTGTTTATCAAGGAAAAAGTATAGAGTTTTCTTAATGCAGCAGTTTTCAGGAGTCTTAGTCTCTGAACCTTTAATACTTTTGTGTACTTCAAAGAGCTTCTGTTTATGTGTGTTAACTCTCTACATTTACTGTATTGGAAATAGAAACTGACATTTTTAACACTTATTGATTCATTTGAAGATAGTGATAATGAACACATTACATTTTTAACATAAATAGCATTTTGGTATTGTTGCAAAAATTATTTTGATATTACAGACCCCATGAGAGAATCACTGTCCCTAAAGTGTCCTTTGGTTCCAGAGAATAAAAGGGCATACTGAAGGATAACATTTGGATTCATTCAATTTGGGGGTTAACTTGCAAAGTTTCTAATTAGTGCCTTTATCAACAATAAAAGGAGTTATTTTTCAATTTGATGCAATCCACCTAGATAGTAGAGATTCTGTGTTGTATTAGATTAATTTTCTATGTCTTATGCTGAATTTAAAGTCTTCTTTACTACTTAAAGAAATGAGAAAGAAGACAAAGTTTTCTTCATTTTTGAAAAAACACTGTTCTTCACAATTGCATTATTTTTTCTACGTGTCCTTAAAACTTTTCCTTGTTCCTGCGATTAAATACAAAACCAACTATTGCTTCTCAGGCAACCACAATCTATCCTAATCAAGTGCCCAAATCTCTGACAACTCCTGGTTTCATCATTTCCAAAATCTACACTAACACTTATAAAATGTCTACTTAAAATTTTCTTTGAGATTTTCCAATCAACTTTTGGGAAATCATATGTATTCCTTTTCCTCTTTATGTAAAGGGAAAAGCTGAAAATCATTAGGTTGGTTTCATGTGTTGCTGTTGTAAGAGCTGCATGGAAAACTGTCAGATCGGAAGATATGCCCAGTCTTCCCTTAGTTTATGCAGGTAAAGCATTATTAACATAAATATTTTAGAGACAGTATGCATTTTGGGAAGAATGGAGACTTGTCAATAGGTTTCTTTCCATAATACATACTTATCCTCAGGGAAGGCTCTAATTAATTCTTATAAACTATGCTGCCGTAGAGAATTTTAGTCTCCTCCCTGAAATGATTACTTATAGAAATAAACTAACCACAACCAGAAATTAATCCAATATCATCCACAGATATTTTTATTTTACTATTTGGCTTTCTTGAAGACTTTGATACCAGCTGCAGGCTAGAGAATGTGCTTTCAAGAAAGAAAGAAAGACAGTCTCAGAGATTTGTGGAAAAGTACTCCATCAGGCACTTCAAATTATGTACACTAAGGTGTAGACTTGAAGGTAGAGCCTCTTAGCAGACATCACTTAGATAACTTTCAGACCATGCAAGTGACCTGAGTCAGAATTTCCAAGGCTTATTTTAATACAGAAGTCAACCAGCTGCAAGTGGATGCATAACCTGGGCTCCAGCGGAAAAACAAAAACACGCAAACAAAACCAACCCCAAACTAATTACATAGGAGTCAGTGCACTGATGAGAGAAATTACATTGTGTTTATTTATTGCAGTATTGGTGTTGTTTGAATGTTCCATTTTCCAAATATACATGGAAGTCCTTTTTCTTTTTTCTTAAGCTATTTGCAACTCAAAACAATTAGTTACTCCAGTTTTTAGTAACTCTAACAATATAGCATTTATTAGTTGAAATAATACATCTAAAATGATATCTGATTCTCACTGACCTCCCAGAATTCTTAAAATCTGAGTCTCTTTACTTTTTATGGAAAAATAAAAATAGATTGCATTAGTACTGTAAAAGTCTGTTCTCATTTTTACCAGTACATATGTGACAAATTGCATAATCATAGCCACACCTGCAGTATCATATGATTCTGTATGCTCATTGAATTGGGTGTGATAAGATGGTTTTTAATAAGAATGCTTGCTCTATTGACAACACAAGGCATACAAAGTTCTATTAGGAGAACTGACCTTACAGAGCTGAGTCTCCAAGGTGGTAAGAAAGGTAAATTTCTGATAAGCCAGGAGCCTTAGAAAATTTTGAGGATCTCTGAAAGAGAAATCATTCATTCAAATGTATAAGCACTGTAGTACAGATTTGCTGGAGATAGTTTCTTGTGTTTGTTTTCCTATCCTCTGAATAGTGAATACATAGAGATATTTAAAATGATGATCTGAGTGTTTTTTTTTTTTTAATGGAGACATTTGAGTGGAAATGAATTTTGTGTACTTGTGAATTCATTCAGTACTGTATGGCACTTGATTAGCAAAATAACTGTAAAGGAAGCTTACAGAGTTAATGAAAAAATCTTACTTGATCTACATAAAACTAGGTCAAACCTAACAAGACTAGTCTATTTTTCTGTGACCAATAATAAAATGTATTTGATATCATAATGAACATAAGGTGAGAAGACTGTCAGAAAAATGAATGTGAGAGGACAAAGGGAAATTAGCAGGAATTAGTACCAGATGTCTTATTTAGTGCACAGACCCTACTTATCTCTGTCTTTTTATAATCTTTTAGCTATTTTTACAACCTTGTAAATTGTAGATAGCTGCTAGTGGTACAAATAATTCTTGGTTATATATATGTAGATGCATTTTGATGAGTGGAGTGCAGTTGATTTCTACAAACCTTGTTGAATCAAAATATTTTGTCTATGAATCACATTAATTTCAGTATTCCTGTTTTCTTATATACATATCTGCTTGGACGATTAATTGACCAGATGTAACATCCTTCATGCTCTCTCATTAATTAATAAATTAAACTACATATTTGAAATTTGTTCATATATTTAGATGAGAATCATGGTTTTACCTTTTTCAAGATTATACTTTAGTGTTACTGACATACATATTATTTCAGTTTGTATTTCAAGCCCTTAGTGTCATCTTTTTCAACTTCTACTATATAACAGGCTCCATTTAAGTAGATTTACACGTCCTTTCAATTCCAAGAACCAGTCCACACTGTAGGTATTAGTATGTTCGTTTCACATCTAAAATCAAGATGCCAAGTGGCAAAATTATGATTTAATCTATTTCTGATGCCTGTACCATTAGTAGCAGTTTTTTAACTCTTCAAAATGGTTAAAGCTCCAAAATGCAAATAATTGATACTATCACTCATCATCTACTTTGATATAATACAATTTGGTTTAATTGTTTAACCTTCAGAAAGTAAACTATAAAAAAATATTCAATGAGATGAAGGAAACTGGCATCTGATGTATACATTCTGTTGACAACAAAAGAAACCTCCATAAATAATCCTAGAAAATTGGCTGCTTTATTATTGATAAACCTCTATAAAATTGGTCAACTTCCTAACTTCCAACCTTCTGGAGAACCTATTAACCTCAGCTGGTATTGTTTTGAACAATTTTTGTTTTTTTTAATTTTTTTTTTGGTTTTTATTTTTATTATTTTTTTCCATTTATTTTTATTGGTTGGAGGCTAATTACTTTACAGCATTGTAGTGGTTTTTGCCATACATTGACATGAATCAGCCATGGATTTACATATATTCCCCATCCCGATCCCGACTCCCACCTCCCTCTCCACCCAATCCCTCTAGGTCTTCCCAGTGCACCAGCCCCGAGCACTTGTCTCATGCATCCAACCTGGGCTGGTGATCTGTTTCACCCTTGATAATATACATGTTTCGATGCTGTTCTTTCAAAACATCCCACCCTCGCCTTCTCCCACAGAGTCCAAAAGTCTGTTCTGTACATCTGTGTCTCTTTTTCTGTTTTTCATATAGGGTTATCGTTACCATCTTTCTAAATTCCATATATATGTGTTAGTATACTGTATTGGTCTTTCTCTTTCTGGCTTACTTCACTCTGTATAGTGGGCTCTAGTTTCATCCAACTCATTAGAACTGATTCAAATAAATTCTTTTTGATGGCTGAGTAATATTCCATTGTGTATATGTACCACAGCTTCCTTATCCATTCGTCTGCTGATGGGCATCTAGGTTGCTTCCATGTCCTGGCTTTTATAAACAGTGCTGCGATGAACAATGGGGTGCACGTGTCTCTTTCAGATCTGGTTTCCTCGGTGTGTATGCCCAGAAGTGGGATTGCTGGGTCATATGGCAGTTCTATTTCCAGTTTTTTAAGAAATCTCCACACTGTTCTCCATAGCGGCTGTACTAGTTTGCATTCCCACCAACAGTGTAAGAGGGTTCCCTTTTCTCCACACCCTCTCCAGCATGTATTGCTTGTAGACTTTTGGATAGCAGCCATCCTGACTGGCGTGTAATGGTACCTCATTGTGGTTTCGATTTGTATTTCTCTGATAATGAGTGATGTTGAGCATCTTTTCATGTGTTTGTTAGTCATCTGTATATCTTCTTTGGAGAAATGTCTGTTTAGTTCTTTGGCCCATTTTTTAATTGGGTCATTTATTTTTCTGGAATTGAGCTGCAGGAGTTGCTTGTATATTTTTGAGATTAATCCTTTGTCTGTTGCTTCATTTGGTATTATTTTCTCCCATTCTGAAGGCTGTCTTTTCACCTTGCTTATAGTTTTTTTTGTTGTGAAAAAGCTTTTAAGTTTCATTAGGTCCCATTTGTTTATTTTTGCTTTTATCTCCAACATTCTGGGAGGTGGGTCATAGAGGATTCTGCTGTGATTCATGTCAGAGAGTGTTTTGCCTATGTTCTCCTCTAGGAGTTTTATAGTCTCTGGTGTTACATTTAGATCTTTAATCCATTTTGAGTTTATTTTTGTGTATGGTGTTAGAAAGTGTTCTAGTTTCAATTTTCTACAAGTGTTTGGCCAGTTTTCCCAGCACCACTTGTTAAAGAGATTTTCTTTTTTCCATTGTATATCCTTGCGGAAATCCCTTGCATTCCTGTACACTAACAATGAGAAAACAAAGAGAAATTAAGGAAACACGCCATTCACCATTGCAACAAAAAGAATCAAATACTTAGGATTATGTCTACCTAAAGAAACAAAAGACCTATACATAGAAAACTATAAAACACTGATGAAAGAAAACAAAGAGGACACAAACAGATGTTCATGGATTGGAAGAATCAATATTGTCAAAATGACTATACTACCCAAAGCAATCTATAGATTCAGTGCAATCCCTATCAAGCTACCAACAGTATTTTTCACAGAACTAGAACAAATAATTTCACAAGTTTTATGGAAATACAATAAACCTCGAATAGCCAAAGCAATCTTGAGAAAGAAGAATGGAACTGGAGGAATCAACCTGCCTGCCTTCAGGCTCTACTACAAAGCCACAGTCATCAAGACAGTATGATACTGGCACAAAGACAGAAATAGAGATCAATGGAACAAAGTAGAAAGCCAGAGATAAATCCACATACCTATGGACACCTTATCTTCGACAAAGGAAGCAAGGATATACAATTGAACAATTTTTAGAATCATCTACTTTATCACCAAAAGCCATGAATTGCTTGTTCACTTTTATGTTGTTTTCAGTTTTGTTTTTTATAAAAATAGAATTCTTGATGGAGCTAACTCTCCTACATACCTCAGCAATATGACTTGCTCATACTTATATATGAGGTAATATTTTGAATGTCTTGCTATAAAACATTTTCTCTGTCTAAATTGCAAGGCCTTTGCATTTTTCTTTCTTTTCAAAGTTTTCTCTATTCTATAACTATGGGTCTCCAATAACTATTTTTGTGAGAACAATAAATTATTTCCCTCTTGTTCCAGAATTCTTTTACCAAGTGTCTACTTGTCTTCAGATATTGGCCAATTTTTGCTTTCTCCTAAATTAAAATGTCCAGAACAGAAACTACACTTGGACTTGTGATAGTTTTGGATAATTTATATCTTAATTTCTTTTTTCCTTCATGATTGAATTTTGGTAAGACATAGAGAGCCTTTCTCTCCCTGTCAGTTTCTGTATATCCAGCAACATAAGTGGATCCATTGTGTGGGTAATTATGTCAGCCTTAATCAATGTTTACCTTATAAATTTGTGAGAATTAAGTATATATATTATAATAGTTAAGCCCCTTTTGAGCATGTACCAAATTTCGATTTCTTCTCTTGTTTTTCCTTTATGTTTAGTTCTGTCTGTTCTATCACTGATTATCAGTGATATCCTAGACATACCTCATATGCTTACCCAGTTCTTATTAGGATTAGTTCTTCTCATCTGAAAGTTGTTTAACTCTTCTACTTCGGTATTTCTTTGGAAAGATGTGTTTATACTTTAATGATTCTTAGATTTTCTTTCTGTTTTCTATTTGTTGCCTTACTGATTAGCCTCATATTTAATTCTTGAGTCTATGTTTGTTTTACTTCCTATTCTTTACTTTATAACATTTATATATTCAAGTTTATACTTGAAGCTGATCACTTCAAATATTCTTATCTTCTTTATGATGGGGCTCTCAAATGCGTAAGGGTTTTTCCACTTTTTTCTTTAAATTCATCCTCAAAATTAGCAAGTCAAGACTGATTTTGTTAGTTTCTCCAAGAAATATATCATTTGAAAATTCTTGATTTGGGATAATCCTACCATAATACCAATCTCTACTCAAAGTGTAATGGGCTAAAAACAACCCTGAAGCTTTTTCAACTTACCTTCTTTTACTTCTGATATGTTCATACCAGTATCAACCTCCACTTAAAAAAAAAAAAAATATATATATATATATATATATATATAGGTATATAGGTATATAGGTATATATATAGGTATATATTTAATATATATATATAGGTATATATTTAATTGAAGGATAATTGCTTTACAGAATTTTGTTATTTTCTATCAAACATCCTCATGAATCAATCTCAACCTCCACTTTTTCTTTTTTGAATAAGGATCTTAAATTTCTTCTTCCTTTCATACTTAAACATGTACTATTTTCATCAGTCATCATCGGTTTTATTGGGTTAATTGATAAGAGTTAATCATTTTGTTTTCTATTCTCACTCATTATAATACTCCTACATCTTAGAATTTCCTAAACACACTTTGCTTTCCATATGTCCTTCCTCCATTCTGTCATGTAACTGCTATATTCTAAACTCTTTAATTTTAAAACCCTTCATTCTATGTTCATTTATAGATTCAACTATTAAATTCTTTCCATTTTCCTCATCTCTGGCTCCTTAGTTTGATTTATCAGTTTTATTTCACATGCTTCACAATCCTTAGATTATATTATTCAGTCAATTCCAGCTTTGTTGTGTTTGTCATATCTGTAAATTCAGTAATTTTACAAATCAAGTAAAAAATAAAATGGGGAACATTTTTTCTATAGACATATGATCTAATGTTAAATTATATCTGGGAAGAATTTCTTAAGAATTTTCCATCTATATCTGAATTAAGAAACAGTAGAAATCTTATCCATTCTGACTTGATGTTCAGTCACCAAGTCGCGTCCGACTCTTTGTTATCCTATGGACTGCAGCACGCTAGACCTCCCTGTCCCTCACCATCTCCAGGAGTTTGCCCAAGATTATGTCCATTGAATCAGTGATGCTATCCATCCATCTCATCCTCTTCTGACACTGGCACTGAATGCAGACTTTTTATTTCGTTCAGTGTTGTAAAGGTGCTATTGGTCATATTTTTTTTCATTCAATCATTCATTTATTAAGCAGGTTTTTGAGGGTGATCTCTATATCCAACTCTTATGAATGTATATAAAGACAAGATGTCACTGTATTCACATTGCTTTAGTGTAATGGGGTAAGAAAATAAATAAAATATTAACATGCAGTGTGATAAGGATCACAATTAAGGTATGGTGGAAATGCTATGAAAGAATAATCTTCAGAAGTTTTGAAATGCTATAAAGGGGAAAGAGAAGAGGATTTATCTGGAGGGAGAAACAGCACAAAACTTCCGGTCGTAGGGATTACTTGCAAAATGGCATGGCAGGTGTTTGTGGAAAAGCAGTGTGAGGTTAGGCATGGTAAGGAGTTTGGTGAGGCTTTATATGAAGTAGTTGCTCTCTCACCTTACTGTCTTTGTTTCTCCAGTATTTTATATAAACTTTCCTTTGTCACACTTACAGTTTACAAAAACCTTTAGGATCAACAGTAATCGGATGTTTTGTTTTCGTGAAATGATAGTAACTGTTAAAACTCAATTTGCAAACAGCATGGTAACCATGTAGTTAGGTACCTTTTCTTATTCTCTATAGAGACAGAGTTTGAGTTAGCCTGTTAAAGTAACCTCTATTTTAATAAGTAGAATAGTCATGGAGTAAATTAATGAATGTCTCAATATGTACCTTTGTGCATATTTATACTTTCACATGGACAGCTCTAACTGGTGTAATTCAGATTCATTTCAGTTCATGCAAACAAGAACACATTTATCAGACTCCAGACAGCAAGGCTTCTTTAGCAAGTCTGTATACTACAGAAAGGGCTTCCTTAATAGTTCAGTTAGTAAAGAATCCGCCTGCAATGCAGGAGACCCTGGTTCGATCCCTCGGTTGGGAAGATCCACTGGAGAAGGGATAGGCTACTCACTCCAGTATTCTTGGGCTTCCTTGGTGGCTCAGCTGGTAAAGGATCCAGAAAACCTGGGTTCAATCCCTGGGTTGGGAAGATCCTCTGGAGAAGGGAAAGTCTACCCACTCCAGTATTCTGGCCTGCAGAATTGCATAGACAATACGGGGTCACAGAGAGTCGAACACGACTGAATGGCTTTCACTTCATACTGCAGGAGAGATGTTAAAAAGTGAAATTCTAATTATTCTTGACATAGGACATTCTTAGGGTGCCTTGTGCCAAAATAATGAAAGTTATTTTTCTTCAGGAAATTGAAGAGATGATGCATGAGACATCTTCAGGTTTCCACGGAAGTGGAGTTAAATAAGAAACAAATGGCACTTTCTGATACATATAGATCATCCTGAAATTACTTCACATCTGCTTGCTAAAATAGAGAAATAACTATAAATCTTTTCAAAAACAAGGGAGAGAAAATGTAGCAAATATCATGACATCATTTAACATGGCTAAATGCTTTATCGCATCATTTAGCATGGCTCTATATAGAAGGTTATTTATAATGGTAGACTTATTGTTATACATAATTTAAAAAGAATTAAGTTATTGATGGGTTGCAATACTATATATAATCTTATAAACCTTTGATATGTCAAAACTTTGATATGTCACTTTGATATTTACAGAACTTATTTTTAATCTTTAGCACTATTTAAGAAAGTTACAAATGTTTACATTTTCAGACTATTGTAAGCTCATAACATTAGACTATTCTAAGTTTTTAAAAATTTTTTTGTAGAAATTTAAATGAGTATTTCTTACCCTCACATGTGCATATATGTGAAAAAATTATGTCGAAGGAGTATTAACAGTGAATTAATATACATGGTGGAATACATTTTTTGTAACTATGTATATGTATGTGCAAGCTCAGTCACTTCAGTCATGTCCAACTCTTTGTGACCCTGTAGACTGTAACCCACAAAGCTCCTCTGACCACGGGGATTCTCCAGGCAAGAATACTGGAGTGAGTTGCCATGTCCTCCTCCAGGGGATCTTCCTGACCTGGTGATCGAACTCACATCTGCCTGTGTCTCCTCCATTGCAAGTGGATTCTTTACCCACTGAGCCATGCGGGAAGCCGGGTTCGATTTCTGGGTCGGGAAGATCCCCTGGAGAAGTAAATGGCAATCCATTCCAGTATTCTTGCCTGGAAAAGCCCATGGACAGAGGAGCCCAGCAGGCTACAGTCCATAGGGTCACAAGAGTTGGATACAACTTAGCGACTAAACTACCATCATATATATACATTTAATAGGAAATTTGAATAAAGCTTGCAATTAAATTCACTTAATTTTCTACCTTCTTAAAAATGTTTCTGGAACACACTACTCTTCCTCATGCTGTCTTTCCAACAACATGCCATTTAATTATTCAAACATAATTATATAAGATTTTTTATTTTTAATTTCTAACAATGGAATTAATTTTTAGTACTTTCTTACCACTTTAAAAGCTAATATAAAATATGTATTCATGAGGGTTAAAACATAGACATTACTTAATTTATCACTGGATAACTAGTTTTGAATCTACATGTTTGAATATACATATAGTATATATTATCACTGTAAAAGTATTCTCATGTGACAAATATAAAAATAACATTCTCATAGATATTTATGTAATATAAGAAAAGGTTGTGACCTTCAAAAAGTCCTAATTTGGAAATATTTTTATCAAAATCTGCATTCCTATTTCCCTTAAATCTCAGAAAAGAACTATTGGTGTTTTCACAAGAATTAAATAAGAAAGGAGTCAAGAAACCTTTTATTCTACTCAAACTCAATCGCATACATCTGGGAAATGGTAGTGTTGGTGAAGTCAGGGATGCTGTGGGAGTTTTCATATGGCAGCATAGTGTTGTAAACTAATAAATATCGAATTTGCTTCTTTGTCTTCCTCTTCACTTCTTCAGATAATTCCCAAATGGCATCAGATGGGAAAAGCGAGGGCTTCATATCAGACTGAGCAATGAGAAAGGACTGCACACTGAGTTAAATATCTGTTTGATTTGAAGATTAAATTCTAGTTCTATTATGCCATGATTTTTTCTCATACTGGAGACTGCCCATTATTAAATACTAGGATGTGTGATAGAATTATGGCCTAGTATGAATTTTCAACCAAAGAAAAGAAAACCATTTCAGGAAACTGTCAATATAAGATACTGAAATTTAATGACATAATTTGATTCAATATTATAATATTCTGAAGGGGTATTGAAGGCCAGAATTAAACTCTAATTTTCAGATGCAGAGATAATTAACAGTGAGTTTTAATGACATATTCAAGGTCATTGTTTGCTTTTATTAGATGCAAATTGCTTATTTTATTTCGTTTCCTAGCTTTTATGTGCCTAGTGGTAGTTCTTGACTTTTTCCCACAAAATAATAAGATTATTCATATATTAGGATGGGAAGTCCATAATGGAGATAATCCTACACCCAAAGAAAAAACTCACCTAGAGCCAGACATCTTTGAGTGTGAAGACAAGTCGCAACAGGAAGTCTCACTATGAACAAATCGAGCAGAGGTAATGAAATTCTAGCTGAGCTGTTTCAAATCTGAAAAGATGATGCTGTTAAAGTGCTGCACTCAATATATCAGCAAATAGGGAAAACTCATCAGTGGCCACAGGACTGTAAAACATCAGCTTTCATTCAAGTCACAAAGAAGAACTATGCCAAATAATGTTCAAACTACTACACAATTACACTCATCTCACATGCTAGCAAGGTAATGCTCAAAATTCTCCAAGCTAGGCTTCAACAGTACGTGAACCAAGAAATTCCAGATGTTCAAGCTGGATTTAGAAAAGGCAGAGGAACCAGAGATCAAACTGCTAGTGTTTGTTAGATCATAGAAAAAGCAAAAGAGTTCCAGAAAAATATCTACTTCTGCTTCATTGACTATGTTAAAGCCTTTGACTGTGTGGATCACAACAAACTGTGGAAAATTCTTAAAGACATGGGAATACCAGACCACCTTACCTGCCTCCTGTGAAACTTGTATGCTTCTAACAAGAAGCAACAGTTAGAACTGGACAAAGAACAAAAGACTGGTTCTAATTTGGGAAAGGAGTACATCAAGGCTGTATATTGTCACCTTGCTTATTTTACTTATATGCAGAGTACATCATGTGAAATGCCAGGTTGGATGAAGCACAAGCTGGAATCAAGATTGCTGGGAGAAATATCAATAACCTCAGATATGCAGATGATACCACCCTTATGTCAGAAAGTGAAGAAGAACTAAAGAGCCTCTCGATGCATGTGAAAGAGGAGAGTGGAAAAGCTGGCTTAAAACTCAACATTCAAAAAATGAAGATCATGGCTTCTGGTCCCATCACTTCATGGCAAATAGAAGGGGAAACAATGGAAACGGTGACAGACTTCATTTCCTTGGGCTCCAAAATCACTGCAGATAGTACCTGCAGCCATGAAATTAAAAGATGCTTGCTCCTTGGAAGAAAAGCTATGACCGACCTAGACAGAGTATTGAAAAGCAAGAACATGACTTTGCCGACAAAGGTCTGTATAGTCAAAGCTATGTTGTTTTTTTTTTTTTTTCCAGTAGTCGTGTATGGATGTGAGAGTTGAACCATGAAGAAGGCTGACTGCCGGAAAATCTGATGCTTTTGAACTGTGGTATTGGAGAAGACTCTTGAGAGTCCCTTGGCCTGCAAGGAGATCAAACCAGTAAATCCTAAAGGAAATCAGCCCTGAATATCCATTAGAAGGACTGATGCCGATACTGAAGCTCCAATACTTTGGCCACCTGTTGCGAAGAACCAGCTCATTTGAAAAGACCCTGATGCTGGGAAAGGTTGAGGGCAGGAGAAGGGAATGACAGGGGACGAGATGGTTGGATGGTATTACTGACCCAATGGACATGAGTTTGAGCAAGCTCTGTGAGATTGTGAAGTACAGGGAAACCTGACATACTTCAGTTCATGGGATCTCAAAGAGCTGGACATGACTGAGTGACACAACAACAACAAAGAAAACAGAGCCGTCAAGAGATACAGTTGGGAGAATGGGTCTAGCTTAGAAATTCCCCTTTTCCTTCTTCACAATTCAGATTGAAGGGGTTTTTTTGTGAGAATAAGTGTTCTAGATTAGGGTTCTAATTAAGTTCAGCATTCTGAGGGAATTTATAGGAGTGATGTGTTATACTGTAACAAAGAAATTATTGGATGTAAAAATCCTTCCCCCCAAACCCCTTTAAGATATCAACTTAGAGTGAGAAGAGAGAGAGAGAGAGAGATGGACAGAAAGTTAAATAAAGGGTAAGAAGTCCAATTGCAAACTGCCTGGACATGTTTCATATGCTAAGTGCATGGCACTTAGTATCAACTCTCTCCTGAGTATCTCTTTAGCACTGCGCAGAACCAGAGCCTGTGTACTCTCTAGTAATAAGACAAATGCAGGACAGGTAGTTCTTTTGTTAAATCCTTATGACCTTTATAGAAACCCCTTTAATGATTTTGATAGGAACAGTAAAAGATTTGAAAATAGGAGTAAGCAATCCACAGAAAAATGTGTGCAATCAAACAGAAAAATGTGTCAAAATCTCCAGAGTAATGATTAAAGAAGAATTTCTTAACAATTTCTAATGCTTAAGTCTGGTCTCTTGTTGCATAGCTATACCAAGTTTAATCACAATGGCAATGAAATAGAGGTCATTTTATCTGGTATAAATAGGTTGGAAACTTCCATTACTCACCTGCTCCAAGGAACTGATCTGATTACCTTCGAGTTAGAACAGAGGGATAGATGGGATCGAACAGAGAAAGTAAGCTGAAAAATATCTCCAGTTCACTGAATATCAATGTCTTTGCCTTCTTGTTAAAAAATGACAGCCTTATTGTTCACTTTTCCTTATGTTGCCTAGTTGCATTCTGCTTATGACTTTAAAAAAATTGGACAAAGTTACTCTATGATCTGTGGTCAAATTAGCGTCTCTTCTTGGACTTCTCAGGAACTCTCGGAGTGTGGAGGATAATAATGATGAGAGCCGCTCTTAAGAAACCCTGGATGATGTTCCTAAGAATCAGATTTTTGGCAGTATATGGAGGTTGATTAGGTTTTAACTTTGTATTCCATTCCCTTTCATTAGGATTTTGTTTTAAAACTACCAGGGAAAAGAAGTTAAAAATATTTTTACTCCAAGATTTCAATATATAAAAATGCCACTATAGCATAGCTACTCCTTAGTTAAATATGGGAGCTTAAAGAAGAAAGAACATCAACTCTATATTTGGTTTAAGTAAATAATCTAGATATATGTATAGTGATAAATTAGATTTGGAGACTTCTAAGGAAAACTGAAAGTTATAGTTCTTTATGGCCTCTCTTCTTAGTTTAGGGATTACCAGTATATATTTTTTACCTAGTATCCCTAAAAGAACTCTCATCTTTTCACTGTGAGCTAAGAAAGGGTTAGATGGAAGAAGGGATTATGTATTTATTTAATGTCTCCTCTGTGCCAGTACTATATTAAATATTTTACATTAAAAAAAAACCTGAATACAGTAATTTTATAAGGTATGTGTTCTTTATTTTTAGACTGCATGTATGTGCATGCACACATATACACACCGACATACAAAAACTCAGAAATTAAGAAAATTAAATATATATTACCCCTCGGATATGAAGAATTTTTTGAGACTTTCAGATTCTTCATATCTACCATCGGTGAGTTCTGATCATGAGATCCTATCTGATTCTTTGAAGTTCTAATAGAAGAGAAAAACATTTTTGACTTAATTATTAGACTGTTACCAATAACACACTAAAATTGATGGCAGAAGAGGGAGAATCATTTCACTGTCAGTCTTTCTGTGATGCTGAAGGATCCAGCTTGAGAAGAAGGTCTCTGATTTAGCCAAATATGTCAATCACTGATCTCTGTACAGTCAAGAGGGCACAGGATGAAGATGTGGGCCTAGATGAATTGCTTTCAATTCTCTTCAAGTCTTTCCAGTCCTTGGGCAAAACCACTTTCCTCCAGGTAGCCATCTTTTCTTTTCTGGTGTACTTCTTAAGTGAGCTTCTCACTACATGGTGCTCTTCTAATCCAGTCTTCATATAAATATTCCCAAATGATATTCTTCATATAAATATTCCCAGATGATATTCTAAATCCATTCATGTTACTCACTTACTTTTTAACCTTTTAGTGATTTCTTTTTATCATTAGTAAGAAGTTCAATAGTCTTACACTGTTTTAGTAAACCTTTATCACCTGACCCACTATGATCTGGGAAATGAGGGTATAATTTTCAAGAGAAAAGTGAATAGGTAATATCAAATGCAAAACAAATGTTTCTGTGTAAATATGTTCAAATCTATAACTTGCAATAAATACGTCTAATTTTTATTTATTTATTTATTTATTTTTTACCTTATGGGAAAGTTCACCTGCTCTTCAGAGATTTTGAAGAATTTGAGCGAATGCTTGATTTCTTTGCTGTTGTTTTTGTTTTTGTATCTGATTCCAAATCTCAAGAAACAGTATGTTTTAGCAAACCTCAGACTATTACTTTGAAACCATTTTACAAAACTCTTTCAGACTAGAAGTTCTTCAGTTAGAGAGCATAAAGAAGAATATAGAGCATAAAATGTATTATGATCTTACCAGAAATCTAGATGTCAAAGTGATGAAAAACAATCTCCAAGGTCAAGCAATGGTTAAAGCAGGCTAGTCTTCAGTGTCAGTGGCTGAATTCAGGTATTATAATTCATTACTTTTTCAACTGCTCCATAACCACCTGTTTTCTATATAAAGTAAGACTTCAGAAAACATTTAGAAATAAGAATTATCCTTTCTCTTCTGTGTTCTGTCAGCCTAACACATTGCTTTAGAGGATATTTAAACAGGTTCTAGTCAAATGAGCAGTGCTTCCCTGACGAGTACTTTGGACGAATAATAACAGGGTCAGACTTTAAAATGTGTATGGTGCCATATACTGCCATATTATTATTTAACAATTCTGCATATATATTTGTATTTATATTTGTATATATTAATTTTAAAAGAACTAATAAATGGGGCTACGCATTAAGCGTAGCGTGTAGGAGATGGAACCACTGAAAGCACACTGAAATGTTTTAATAAGTGATTTGTTTAATATTTAACTGGTTATAAATCAAATGAACTATAATAATACTAGTTTTCTTTGTGTTTGAAGTGCAGCTCATAGCGCCTCATCAAAGGAAAATCATCAGTACCTTTTCTTAGAATGGAAACATGACATATGATAACATTCACATGCTTTTCATGTTTCTATAATATGTTGGAAGGAACATTTGAAATCAAGGAAATATAGATATATTACATTACTATGTAGGACTAACCACTTTGATTTTTTTCCAACCGTTTTTCAGTTCATGGTCTGCTTGTATCTCTCTGCTAATACACTTTGAAGAGGCAGAATTCTCAGTGATTGCTGCGACTTTGATTCAGCACAGCAAGGACAAGCTAGTTGATATAAATGGATATTCAGTATTTTTCTGTATGCTAAAGATTATAGAGTTACACTTGTAATGTGTGGTTCCTGCCTCTCTCAGTGAAATCAGCACAATTGAAATATGCTTTGTTGTTTTAAATAACATCTTGGGTAGGATCTGTACTTGCCATCAAACATAGTCAGGAAATATATTTAACATAATCTTATATGCTCTTTAATTATAAAAATGAGGGATTTTATTTTATTTCAGAGTAAGTATCTTTATTTGTTTATTTTTTCATTTTTAAACATTTTATTATAATTTGGAGTATAGTTGATTAACAATGTTGTGTTAGTTTAGGTGTACAGAAAAGTGATTGGTTATATATATATATATATATATATACATGTATCTACTTCTTTTAATTCTTTTCCCCATTTTTTTTTTAAATTTATTTAAAAAATGAGGGATTTTATTTCTTGAGTTACTGCATCCCCCAAATCCAAGTTACTCTTTCATATGAGGATATAAATATTAGTATTATACTTTACTAATAATTAAAACAAAGGATTTAAGTAGTTTTAAAAAGTTTTATTTATTTGTTTTTGGCTGTGCTCCATCTTTGCTGCTGCTCACGGGCTTTCTCTAGTTGCGGCAAGCGGGGGTTACTGTTCGTTATGGTGTGCAGGCTTCTCTTTGCAGTGGCAGTGTTTCTTGTTGCGGAGCATGGGCCCTAGGGCACGTGGGCTTAGTAGCTGCAGCATGTGGGCTCAGCAGTTGTTCCCGGCTCTAGAGTGCAGGATCCATAGTTGTGGTGCACAGGATTCGTTGCTCTGTGGCATGTGGGATCTTCCCAGACTAGGGATCAAACCCTTATCCTCTGCATTGGCCGGAGGATTCTTACCTACTGTGCCACCAGATAAAGTCCCGGTGTTAGGCTCTTCATTTCATCTATAAAATATAAAAAGACTAGTCAGAAGATATGATTGAATCATCACTCTGGAATTCTCCAGACCAGAATACTGGAGTGGGTAGACTTTCCCTTCTCCAGGGGATCTTCCTGACCCAGGAATCCAACCGGGTCCCCTGCATTGCAGGTGGATTCTTTACCAACTGAGCCACCAGGGAAGCCTAACCTGTACTAAGTTGCTTAACTGATTTTAGCTTCAGTTTCTCCAGTCATGCAGTGGGAAAATAGCATTAGTTTCCAAAGATTTTGAAAGGATTAACATAGATGATTTACTTGAAATAATTTTCTACATAGTAAAGAACTATTTATGTTATTGTTTGAGAGATTTATGTGGGGTTTTTGTTTTTTTTGACAATGAAGTATTTTGGTTAAAAGATCATGAGGTGTGAATGTAACAAAGGAGTTACAGAAGAATAATGTAATTTAATTGAAATCAGTAACCTGAATCACAATATTACATAGAGAACTACCTATAGTATTTTTGTGTCTCACAGTGTACTTTATGTGAATATGAAATATTCACTATAGTGTTAAATCATTGAGGATTTTTCCTCTGTTATGTAATCTAAGCTATTTTATATATCCTATGAGGAATTTATTTAAAATTTTTTGAAATGCATACCACAAATAAAAATTAAGATAGATATGGCTGTATTAAAATAGGACACCATCAAACACAAATTTAAATGACTGCTTAAAGACTGTACGTATTATACAAATATAAAGCATAAAGAATTTAAATTTCAAGTATATACACATCTTAGAAACCAGTAAGAAAGTAAAAAAAGAAGAACAGTAGAAGAATTCACAAACCTATTAAAATGGAATTCAGACAAAAAAGAAACTATGGGGGCAAATACATTTATGAAGAAAATGAATGTTGTACAATATTGCAAATTCAAGTAAATATCAAACATTTAATTGTCAGGCTAGAAATAAAGTCCTAACATTCTGAAAGTACCAACTGTTATCAAGGATATGGAGCAAAGAAAATTTAGATATTAGGTTGATGAGAGTAAATGAAGAATAAAGCATTTTGGAAAGTAATTGAACAAACTTCAGTAAAGTTGAACATGTTCTTATTACAAAACTCATCATTTCTACTCATAGTTAATTCCCTGAGAAATGTTTTTATATGTAAGAGACCATTTATTAGATCACTGAGTATAAGAGCAAAGTATTTGAAATGACTTAAATGTCTATCAAAAGGAGAGGGTTGGGACTTCCCTGGTGGCCCAGTGGTTAAGACTCCAGTCTTCCACTGTAGGGGGTACAGGTTTGATCCCTGGTTGGGGAAATGTGATCCCCTCCCCCCCAAAAAAGGATTAATTTATTTTCAATAAAGTTTTTACAAATGATACTAGTTAGCAGTTAAAATATTTGAAATGAACTACATGTGTCAACAAAGAAAAATTTCACAAATATATTTTGAAGTAAGAGAATTGGAATGGAGCTTTCAGTTTTGTGATATATTAAAAAATATAAAAAAGTACAAAATTAAAATTTAAATTTAAAAAGTACAAAAAATACTGTGTGTTATATATGTATTATGTATGGAGTAAAATTATGAAATGTGAGGAATGAAAAACTACAGTTCAGGACAGTGGTTCTTTCTTGACAGAGAAAAGAAATGGGGGGATGAGATCAAAGAAATAGAAAACAGGGGATATTAGTTATATTTATAGTACTTCTATTAAAAATACTGATGACATTTAAACTTCCAGAATTAAGTAAACCTAATCAACAGTTCTGCTGAAAACTACTATAAGAGCTGGGTGAAACATAAAAAATTATCTGTCTGAAGGAACTGGCAAGTTAGCAAGACTGAAAAATTAATGAACCAAGAATTGGAGAAGCTGCAGTTCAGTCAGTGGGAATCTGGCATTTGGGGCTTTCTTAGCTTTGGAGGTATTTGGTAATTCTGTAAGAGGTGGCTGAGTCTAGGATTCTAGGAACTGACAGTCTTGTGTACTAGGCATGAGTCTGGGAATTTCCCTGAGGAAGAAAGTAGCCCAGATAAATCCACCAACTTTGGGCTGTGACCCTGAAATGTTAAAATACAAAATCAAGTTTTAGCTAGATGTAGAATGACTTACTGAAAGACTGAAGCCCAGCATCAGTTAGTTTTAGTCACAAAGACTTGAGTTCATTTATTTGGGTTTGCTATTTTCGCTAAATCCACATTAGAAATTGTCAAAATTGGGGTTACTTTTGAGAGAACAAAGGAGATAGTTAGTAATGAAAGAGAACAAGGAGGGAGGTTGGTGTCAGCAAATACTGTTTCTTAAACTGGCTGGTGGTTACATGATAATTTATTGATAAATCTTGAGCTTTGTATTTTTCTTTTGTGCATTTATAAGCACGTTGAAATATTTCATCCTAACTAAAGCTGATACAGTTCAGTTCAGTTGCTCAGTCATGTCCGACTCTTTGCAACCCCATAGACTGCAGCACATCAGGCCTCCCTATCCATCACCAACTCCTGGAGTTTACGCAAACTCATATTCATTGAATTGGTGATGCCATCCAACCATCTCATCCTCTGTCGTCCCCTTCTCCTTCAGTCTTTGCCAGCATCAGGGTCTTTTCAAATGAGTCAGTTCTTCGCATCAGGTGGCTGAAGTATCGGAGATTCAGCTTCAGCATCAGTCCTTCCAATGAACACTCAGGACTGATCTCCTTTAGGATGGACTGGATGGATTTCCTTGTAGTCCAAGGGATTCTCAAGAGTCTTCTCCAACACCACAGTTCAAAAGCATGAATTCTTTGGTGCTCAGCTTTCTTTATAGTCCAACTCTCACATCCACACATGACTACTGGAAAAACCATAGCTTTGACTAGATGGACCTTTGTTGGCAAAGCAATGTCTCTGCTTTTTAATATGCTGTCAAAACTTTTCTTCCAAGGAGCAAGTGTCTTTTGATTTCATGGCTGCAGTCACCATCTGCAGTGATTTTGGAGCCCCAAAATGTAAAGTTTCTCACTGTTTCCACTGTTTCCCCATCTTTTTGCCATGAAGTGATGGGACCGGATGCCATATTCTTAGTTTTCTGAATGTTGAGTTTTAAGCCAACTTTCTCCTTCTCCTCTTTCACTTTCATCAAGAGGCTGTTTAGTTCTTCTTCACTTTCTGCCATAAGGGTGGTGTCATCTGCATGTCTGAGGTTATTGATATTTCTTCTGGCAATCTTGATTCCAGCTTGTGCTTCATCCAGCCCAGCATTTCTCATGATACACTCTGCATATAAGTTAAATAACTAGGGTGACAATAAACAGCCTTGACATATTCCTTTCCCCATTTAGAACCAATATGTTGTTCCATTTCCAGTTTTAACTGTTGCTTCCTGACCTGCATACAGATTTCTCAGGAGACAGGTAAAGTGGTCTGGTATTCCCATCTCTTTAAGAATTTTCCACAGTTTGTTTTATTTCACACAGTCAAAGGCTTTGGCGTAGTCAATAAAGCAGAAATAGATGTTTTTCTGGAACTCTCTTGCTTTTTCAATGATCCAACTGATGTTGGCAATTTGATCTCTGGTTCCTCTGCCTTTTCTAAATCCAGCTTGAACATCTGGAAGTTCACAGTTCACATACTCTTGAAGCCTGGCTTGGAGAATTTTGAACATTACTTTGCTAGTGTGTGAGATGAGTGCAAATTGTACAGTAGTTGAAGCATTCTTTGGCATTGCCTTTTTTTGGGATTGGAATGAAAACTGACCTTTTACAGTCCTGTGACCACTGCTGAGTTTTCCAAATTTGCTGGCATATTGAGTGCAGCACTTCACAGCATCATCTTTTAGGATTTGAAATAGCTCACCTGGAATTCCATCACCTCCACTGAGACCCAGTTTCCCCCTCAGTCAGTCTCTCCCATCAGGAAGCTTCCATAAGCCTCTTATCCTTCTCCATCAGAGGGCAGACAGACTGAAAACTCAAGCCAATTACAACTTCTAAAAAAATTAGTAGGCATTCAATAAATTTTAATTGATTTTCTGCTAAAAAATATATCAGGTAAATAAGACAAAAGTATTAAAATTTGATAAAGCTCGACCTTAAATTCATGGATGTTTGTTTTATTGATCACTTATTTTGTATCATTTTAAGTGATGTGTTTCGCAAATAAAATTTCTATTTGCCAATCATACCTCAACACAATTGGAAAAAATTAGTAAAAGAATTTTAAAATCTATCAACAAAATATTCAGTTCAAGAAAGACTGGAGGAAAAATTACTGTCACCCGTATTCCAAGGAAGCAAAATATTACATCTGGCTTATAAACAATTCATAGATGATATTTATAATAGCACGAAGACATTCCTGAATATTTTTAGAGGGTCTAGATTTCTTACTTTATCCACTGTAATTTTTATTGCACTCTTTTGTTTTTCAGAGGAAAAAGAAAATATTATGAAATATTTTCAAAAGGTTTAGATATAACCACTAATTAATGCAGATATAGCTCCTTAGGCTAATTCAACAATCCTGTTAAAAAACAGCAATAAACCAGTATTATAGATGTTTCCCTGTGAATTATCTGGAATCATTACACAGTTGAATAAATTTGGTAAAAGTCATATGAATGGAAGTCACAATTTAAATTCTAGATCTTCAAACCTTTTTGTTCTAATTCCCAGAATATCTCTTTTAGTATACTATATGTATTTTTATTCTCTGAGAGGTAAATTCTACCATTGATTTTAAAAAAGTCTTCCAGTTGAGTTACTCAGAAATTTTTAAAAGCAGTTGTCTTTTTTTGCCTCTCAGTGTTCCTAAACTTTAAAATATATATGAATTTTGATTCTTCTGTAATCACTTATTAGAAATATTTCTTGATATAGTCAGGTAGCACTTACAGTCCCACTTGCTTGGCTCCTGTCTCTGTTATTTGTTTACATTTCTGACTCAAGCTTAACATCAAGATGCACATCTTGATTTAAAAATCTTTGTATCTTCATTCATTAGTAAAGGATTTAGTAAATACCAGTTAATTATGTGAATGAAAACAAATTTTAAAATATAGTCTATTTAACCAATGAAGCAATTACTGCTTCTTGAGAAATTGAAAACACTGATTTGTTCTTCTCTTATTAATTCTTGGAAATAAAGGAAACAAATGGAATTGGAAGCAAATGGAACCCCAAAGGAAAGTGAGGATTTTCAGTAAGAGAAGTGATGCTGGGGAGGTTAATAAAGTAAGGAAAAGACTTGCATAATTAACAAGAAAAAAATATTGTGAATGTAATCTTTAGGAAAGGACTTTTTGTGATTCTTTAATAGCTGTTGATCAGTATGGAGTTCATAGTATCATCGCACATACTATGATATCAATAAAAGTTTCATAATAAACAAAAAAATTATTTGCAAACTACTATTACAAATATAGAAAAATTAAAGGACTATATAGAAAATTATGGAAATTAATAACTTAGTAGTGACTGAGTGACTTTTGCCCCTCCGTGGATCACAGCCTTCCTGTGGCTAAGGGGCCTGTGTTCACTCAAGGAATCTGTGAGCCATGCTGTGCAGGGCCTCCCAAGATAGTCGGGTCATTGTGAACAGTTCTGACAAAAGGTTCACTGAAGAAGGAAATGGCAACCCACTCCATATTGTAACCTGGAGAACCCCATGGACAATGTGAAAAAGCAGAAAGATTTGATGCCAGAAGATGAGCCCCCAGGTCAGAAGGGGTCCAGTATGCTACTGGGAAAGAGCAGAGGGCAATTACTAATAGCTCCAGAAAGAAGAAAGCAGCTTGGCCAAAGTGGGAATGATGCTCAGCTATGTATGTGTCTGCTGGTGAAAGTTAAGTCCGATGTCATAAATAATAATACTGCGTGGGAACCTGGAATGTTAGATCCCTGAGTCAAGGTATACTGGATGTGGTCAAGCAGGAGATGCAAGATTGAACATCATCTTAGGACTCAGTGAACTAAAATGGATGGGAATGGGTAAATTTAATTCAGGAGACCATTATATCTACTACTGTGGGCAAGAATGTCTTGGATGAAATGAAGTAGCCTTTATAGTCAACAAAGAGTCCGAAATGCAGTATTTGGATGCAACCTCAAAAATGACAGAATGATCTATGTTTGTTTCCAAGGCAGACCATTCATTATCATAGTATTCTAAGTCTGTGCCCTAAGCACCGATGGTGAAGAAGCTGAACAGCTTTATGAAGACCTACAAGACCTTCTAGAACTAATACCAAAAATAGATGTTGTTTTCATCATACGGGACTGGAATGCAAAAGTGGGAAGTCAGGAGAAACCTGGATTAACAAGCAAGTTTGGCCTAGGAGTACAAAATGACGAAGGGCAAAGGCTACCAAAGTTTTGTCAAGGGAACACACTGGTCATAGCAAACACCCTTTCCAACAACCCAAGAGATGACTCTACACATGGACCTCATCAGGTGGTCAATGCTGAAATCTGATTGATTTTATTCTTTGCAGCCAGCCAGAGATGGAAAAGTGCTCTCCAGTGTTAAAACAAGACCTGGAGCTGACTGTGGCTCAGATCTTGAGCTTGTCCTTGCAAAATTCAGTCTTAAACTGAAGAAAGTAGGGCCAACCACTAGGCCATTCAGGTATGACCCTGATCAAATCACTTATAATTTTACAGTGGAGGTGACAAATATATTCAAGGAATTAGAGTGTCTGAAGAACTGTGGATGGAGGTTTGTAACATTGTACACAAAGCAGTGACCAAAATCCCAAAGAAAAAGAAATGCATGAAAGCAGAGTGGTTGGTGTGGTGTGGTTACCTACCTAGAGCTGGACATCCTGGAGTGTGAAATCAAGTGAACCTTAGGAAACATTGCTAGGAACAAAGCTAGTGGAGGTGATGGAATTCCAGCTGAGCTATTTAAATACTAAAAGATGATGTTGTTAATGTGCTTCACTCAGTATGTCAGCAAATTTGGAAAACTCTGTTGTGGCCACCAGGACTGGAAAAGGTCACTTTTCATTCCAATTCCAAAGAATATTCAAAATAACGTATAATTGCATATAATCGTTTCATAGGCTAGCAAGATTATGCTCAAAATTCTTCAAGCTAGGCTACAGCAGTGCTTGAATCAAGAGCATGCAGATTTATGAGGTGGGTTTTGAAGAGGCAGAGGAAACAGAGATCAAATTGTCAACACTTGTTGGATCATGGAGAAAGCAAGGGAGTTTCAGGAAAACATCTACTTCTGCTTCATTGACTATGCAAAAACCTTTGACTTGTTGTGGATCATAACAAACTATGAAAATTCTTAAAGAGTTGGGAGTACCAAACCACCTTACATGTCTCCTGAGAAACCTGTGTGCAGATCAAGAAGCAACAGTTAGACCCAGACACAAAACAACTGACTTGCTCAAAATTGGGAAAGGAGTAGGTGAAGACTGTATATTGTTACCCTGCTTATTTAACTTACATGCAAAGTACATCATGCAGAATGCTGGGCTGGGTGAATCACAAGCTGGAATCAAGATTTCTGGGAGAAATATCAACAATCTCAGATATACAGATGCTACTACTCAAAGGGCAGAAAGTGAAGAGGAACTAAAGAACTTCTTGATGAGGGTGAAAGAGGAAGTGAAAAAACTCGCTTGAAATTGACCATTAAAACAACTCAGATCATGGCATCTGGCCCCATCACTTCATGGCAAATAGTAGGAGAAAAAGTCTAAGCAGTGACAGATTTTATGTTCTTGGGCTTCAGAATCACTGCAGATGGTAACTGCAGCCATGAAATTAAATGACGCTTGCTCCTTGGAAAGAAAGCTCTGACAAACGTAGACAGGGTATTAAAAAGCAGAGACATCACTTTACCAACAAAGGTCCATATAGTCAACACTATGGTTTTTCCAATAGTCATGTATTTTTACAGATGTGAGAGTTGGACCATGAAGAAGGCTAAGTGCTGAAGAATTGATGCTTTAGAAGACTTTTGAATTGTGGTGCTTTAGAAGACTCTTGAGAGTCTGTTAGACTGCAAGGAGATCAAACCAGTCAATCCCAAAGGAAACCAACCCTGATTGGAAGTACTGTTGCTGAAGCTCTAATACTTTGGCCAACTAATATGAAGAGCTGATTCATTGGAAAAGACCCTGAGGCTGGGAAAGATTGAAGATAAAAGGAGAAGGGGGAGGCAGAATATGAGATGGTTAAATAGACTTGAGTTAGTGACTGAACAACAACAACAAAGTGGTTTTTACAAAATAAATATTCAAAAATAAATTACAATTACATATCAGCAACATAAGAATTGTAATTTTCAAAAAAAAAATTAAGTATACAGTTGTGGGAAAATATAATCTATAAATGTTGCTATGTATTAGATTAGAATGTTAAATAAAAAAATTGAGTCCCCACTTCATACAATAACTAAAGTCTCTGAGTAAATGAAAGTATTAAATTAAAATCACAATTTAACAAATGTTATCAATAAATTTGATTATTTTTATTACTGGGTTTAATTAAAGATTTCTTAAAGCTTTAAGAGTATCAACAACAAAGGTATTTATTGATAAATAACTATGGCAAACTTCAAAGTCTCTATTTTGTGAAGGACATCATAAAATTTAAAAGAGAAATCACAGAAAGAAACCTTTGTATTATATTACTGATCAATGATTAGTACTCAGATTATAGAACACCTTGACCAATCAATAAGGGAAGATGACACAGTAGGAAAATGGACAAAAATTTAAGATATTTACATAAGTGGGATTGTAAATGGGCCCTAATTTATGAGAAATTATTCAATATTACTAGTAATTAGGGAAATATAAATTAAAAGCAAAATGGGATATCATTCCCCATTCATTAAAGTGTGAAACATTAAATTCTGACAATAGCAAATGTTTCAGATGTGCTGCAACAGGGGAGTCATATGCTCATGATTAAAGTGTAGTCTGGCACAATTATATTTGAAAACACAGTAATGTAGGATAACACTGAAGATGACCAGATTTAAGAGAAGCAGAAGATATTAAGAAGAGATGGCAAGAATACACAGAAAAACTATACAAAAAAAAGATCCCCGTTACCCAGATAACCACGATAGTGTGATCACTCACCTAGAGCCAGAGATCCTGGAATGTGAAGTCAAGTGGACCTTAGGAATCATCACTACGAACAAAGCTAGTGGAGGTGATGGAATTCCAGTTCAGCTCTTTTTTTTTTTTTTTTTCCAGTTCAGCTCTTTAAAATCCTGAAAGATGATGCTGTGAAAGTGCTGCACTCAATATGCCAGGAAATTTGGAAACATCAGCATTGGCCACAGAACTGGAAGATGTCAGTTTTTATTCCAATCCCAAAGAAAGGCAATGCCAAAGAATGTTCAAACAGCCACACAATTGCACTCATCTCACACACTAGCAAAGTAATGCTCAAAATTCTCCAGGTAGGCTTCAACAGTACATGGACCAAGAACTTCCAGATGTTCAGGCTGGATTTAGAAAAGGCAGAGGAACCAGAGATCAAATTACCAACATCTATTGGATCATAGAAAAAGCAAGAGAGTTCCAGAAAAATATCTACTGCTTTATTGACTATGCCAAAGACTTACTGTGTGGAATACAACAAACTGTGGAAAATTTTTAAAGAGATGGGAATACCAGACCACTTTACCTGTCTCCTGAAAAATCTGTATGCAGGTCAAGAAGCAACAATTAGAACCAGACATGGAACAATGGACTGGTTCCAAATTGGGAAAGGAGAACGTCAAGGTTGTATATTGTCACTGTGCACATTTAACTTATGTGCAGAGTACATCATGTGAAATGCTTGACTGGATGAAGCACCAGCTGGAATCAAGATTGTCAGGAGAAATATCAATAACCTCAGATATGCAGATGACATCACCCTTAAGGCAGAGAGTGAAGAGAAACTCAAGAGCCTCTTGATGAAAGTGAAAGAGGAGAGTGAAAAAGCTGACTGAAAACTCAACATTTGAAAAATGAATATCATGACTTCCTGTCCCATAACTTCATGGCAAATAGATGGGGAAACAATGGAAACAGTGGCTGACTTTATTTTTTTGGGCTCCAAAATCACTGCAGATGGTGACTACAGCCATGAAATCAAAAGACACCTGCTCCTTGGAAGAAAAGCTATGACCAACCTAGACAGTATTTTAAAAAGCAGAGACATTACCTTGCTGACAAATGTCTGTCTGGTGAAAGCAATGGTTTTTCCAGTAGTCACATGTGGATGTGAGAGTTGGATCGTAAAGAAAACTGAGCACCAAAGAATTGATGCTTTTAAACTGTGGTGTTGAAGAAGACTCTTGGAGTCCCTTGGACTCAAGGAGATCAAATCAGTCAATCTTAAAGGAAATCAGTCCTATATATTTACTTGAAAGAGTGATGCTGAAGCTGAAACTCCAATACTTTGGCCACCTGATGCATAGAACTGACTCATTTGAAAAGATCCTGATACTGGGAAAGATTGAAGGCAGGAGGAGAAGGGGATGAAAGAAGAGGAGATGGTTGGATGGCATCACTAACTCAATGGACATGAGTTTGAGTAAACTCCGGGAGTTGGTGATGGACAGGGAGGCCTGGCGTGCTGCATCCATGGGGTTGCAAAGAGTCATATACGACTGATTACCTGAACTGAACTGACTGGTAAACAACTATTTATGTCTGTATCTACATATATATGTATATCTACACACACACACACACGTATACTAAATCCTGGAGAAGTAAATTTGTTTTTACATTAATATATATTATATCCATCATAGCTCAGTTGGTTAAGAATCTGCCTGCAATGCATGAGAGCCTGGTTGGATATCTGGGTGAGGAAGATCTGCTGGAGAAGGGTTATGCTACCCCATCCAGTATTCTTGTGCTTCTCTTATGGCTCAGCTGGTAAAGAATCCACCTGCAGTGTGGGAGAACTGGGTTCAATCCCTGGGTTTGGAAGATCCCCTGGAGAAGGGAAAGGCTACCTACTCCAGTTTTCTGGCCTGGAGAATCCCATGGACTATATATTCCATGGGGTCACAAAGAATTGGACTTGACTGAGCAGCTTTCACTTCACTTCTCATCCATATAATATCAGTATTTTACTTTTGAAAAATATTTAAGCACATAACAAAGACATATAGTTGTTGTAGGAAGAGGAACCCCTTCTAGGGCACAGGAGTGGACTCTTGTCTAACACAGGTAAAGTAATTGTCTGAGGAGAGACACATGCTGAGAAAGCAAAAGACTTTATTGGGAAGGCAGCCTTTTCAGAGAGCAGTAGGAAAAGGAACCCAGGAGAACTGCTCTGCCACCTGGCTTGCAGTCTAGGGTTTTATGGTGATGGGATTAGTTTCCAGGTTGTCTTTGGCCAGTCATTTTGACTGAGAGTCCTTCCTAGTGGCCCACTTGGCATTGCTCAGCCAAGATGGATGCCAGCAATAAGGATTCTGGGACATGGTCAGACATATGGTGTTTCCTTTTGACCTTTCCCAAACTCTTCCAGTTGGTGATGGCTTACTAGTTCTGTTTTCCTTACCAGGACCCCTGTGGTAAAATAACTCACACAGATGATTACTGTGCATAGCTCCTGGCCGGGGTGGACAGTTTCAGTCAATGTGCTTTCCATAACATAGTGGAATATTTAGTGAAAAACAGAGGATACAAAATTATCTTCTATAACAAATTCTTTTTTCCCAGTTATATAATTTAAAAATGTTTGCAGGAATATAATGGTTGACATTTAATGAGTACTTACTTTGTTTCAGACACTGAATTGGGGATTTTATCAGTATTATTTCATTAAATCCTCATAAGAATTCTATAATGTAGGTGCCAATATTATCTGCATTTGACAGGTGAGATAAGTTTTACAAAGATTAAGTTCATAAGGCTAGGTTTTGTGGAATCCAGGATATATACAAAGTAGTGAGATTCCAGAACCATAGTTACTATGCCAACTCAGAATTTAACTGGGGTTACTCTTTATGATAAAAATATTATTAGGTAAAGATTAAAGTTATAATCATGCTTTTAATGGTAAGGCCAGTGCTGTCTCTAATATTATGGGAATTTCTTGGGGCTTATATTATTATTGGCTTTTGATTCATTGAAGTGATATTCATTATAGCAACAGAAGCTGTGGATATGAGATATCTTGGATATGAGAAACCTCGGATATGAGAAACCTTTATTAAGAGTCTTAGGTCATCCTGACACTAGAAACTTGTTGCTTGCCACCTTTTGTTCAATATGGAGCTTCCTAATCTTGTTTTTCTTCCCTTTCTCTTTCCACTCCCTCTTTGTCTTTTCTTGTTCTAGCTTCCCGCATTAACTGTTCATTTCTTATGTAGAACAGTTAAAGTATCACTTTGTTATTTCCTTCCGAGCCATGTTGTCTGCATGACCTTTCAAGACATTTTGTTCATGAGAAATGTTCATAAACAGTAGATACTGTTAATGATTATTTATCTGGTACCCTTTAAATTTGAAAATCTAAAAAGAAAAAATATGTAGCAGATAGTTACAAGGTGAAATACATATGACTAATATGCATTCGAGAATTTTTTCAAGCTCGCTAGAAATTAAAGAGATGCTATTATAAATAGTCACAAGATCATATTCACCTCAGAAATTGGAAAAACTTTAGAATACATTGCTAGGTGCTAGAAAAACGTGTTTTGGCAGTATTCACAAATATAAATTTTATATCGCTGCTTCTGGCAGGTTTTTTGGTACTATAGGAAAAGGAATCTTTCTTTTAAATTCATACATTTTGAAGCCATCTGGTCCTGGGCTTTTGTTTGCTGGAAGATTTTTGATGACAGTTTCGATTTCCTTGCTTGTCATGGGTCTGTTAAGATCTTCTATTTCTTCCTGGTTCAGTTTTGGAAAGTTGTACTTTTCTAAGAATTTGTCCATTTCATCCAAGTTGTCCATTTTATTGGCATAGAGCTGCTGGTAGTAGTCTCTTATGATCCCTTTGTATTTTCAGTGTTGTCCTTTGTGATCTCCATTTTTCATTTCTAATTTGTTAATTTTGGTTTTCCTCTCTTTTGTTTCTTATGAGTCTGCTAGAGGCTTGTCAATATGTGTTTATTTCAAAAAACCAGCTTTTAGCTTTGTTGACTTTGCTATGGTCTCTTTAGTTTCTTTTGCATTATTTCCTGCCCTGATTTTTAAAGATTTCTTCCTTCTGCAACTCTGGGGTTCTTCATTTCTTCCTTCTCTAATTGCTTTAGGTGTAGAGTTAGGTTATTTATTTGGTTTTTTTCTTGTTTCTTGATGTAAGCCTGTAATGCTATGAACCTTCCCCTTAGCACTGCTTTTACAGTGTCCATAGGTTTTGGGTTGTTGTGTTTTCATTTTCATTCATTTCTATACATATTTTGATTTCTTTTTTGATTTCTTCTATGATTTGTTGGTTATTCAGAAGCGTGTTATTTAGCCTCCATATGTTTGAAGTTTTAACAATTTTTTTCCTGTAATTGAGATCTAATCTTACTGCACTGTGGTCAGAAAAGATGACTGGAATGATTTCAATTTTTTTTGAATTTTCCAAGACCAGATTTATGGCCCAGGATGTGATCTATTCTGGAGAAGGTTCCGTGTGCACTTGAGAAAAAGGTGAAGTTGATTGTTTTGGGGTGAAATGTCCTATAGATATCAATTAGGTCTAGCTGGTCCATTGTGTCATTTAAGGTTTGTGTTTCCTTGTTAATTTTCTGTTTAGTTGATCTATCCATAGTGGTGAGTGGGGTATTAAAGTCTCCCACTATTATTGTGTTACTATTAATTTCCTCTTTCATACTCGTTAGTGTTTGTCGTACATATTGCGGTGCTCCTATGTTGGGTGCATATATATTATAATTGTTATATCTTCTTCTTGGATTGATCCTTTGATCAATTATATAGTGTCCCTCTTGTCTTCTTTTCACATCCTTTATTTGAAGTCTATTTTATCTGAATAGAGTATTGCGACTCCTGCTTTCTTTGGGTCTCCGTTTGCATGAAATATTTTTTTCCAGCCTTTCACTTTTAGTCTGTATGTGTCTCTTGTTTTGAGGTGGGTCTCTTGTAGACAGCATATATAGGGGTCTTGTTTTTGTATCCATTCAGCCAATCTTTGTCTTTTGGTTGGGGCATTCAACCCATTTACATTTAGGGTAATTATTGATAGGTGTGGTCCTGTTGCCATTTACTTTGTTGTTTTGGGTTCACGTTTATACAACCTTTCTGTATTTCCTGTCTAGAGAAGATCCTTTAGCATTTGTTGAAGAGCTGGTTTGGTGGTGCTGAATTCTCTCAGCTTTTGCTTGTCTGTAAAGCTTTTGAATTCTCCTTCATATCTGAATGAGATCCTTGCTGGATACAGTAATCTAGGTTGTAGGTTATTCTCTTTCATTACTTTCAGTACGTCCTGCCATTCCCTTCTGGCCTGGAGGGTTTCTATTGATAGATCAGCTGTTATCCTTATGGGAATCCCCTTGTGTGTTATTTGTTGTTTCTCCCTTGCTGCTTTTAATATTTGTTCTTTGTGTTTGATCTTTGTTAATTTGATTAATATGTGTCTTGGGGTGTTTCGCCTTGGGTTTATCCTGTTTGGGACTCTCTGGGCTTCTTGGATTTGGGTGGCTATTTCCTTCCCCATTTTAGGGAAGTTTTCAGCTATTATCTCCTCGAGTATTTTCTCATGGCCTTTCTTTTTGTCTTCTTCTTCTGGAACTCCTATGATTCGAATGTTGGGGCGTTTCACATTGTCCCAGAGGTCCCTGAGGTTGTCCTCATTTCTTTTGATCCTTTTTTCTTTTTTCCTCTCTGCTTCATTTATTTCCACCATTTTATCTTCTATCTCACTTATCCTATCTTCTGCTTCCGTTAGTCTACTCTTGGTTCCCTCCAGAGTGTTTTTGATCTCATTCATTGCATTATTCATTTTTAATTGACTCTTTTTTATTTCTTCTAGGTCTTTATTAAACATTTCTTGTATCTTTTCAATCTTTGTCTCCAGGCTATTTATCTGTAACTCCATTTTGTTTTCAAGATTTTGGATCATTTTTATTATCATTATTCTAAATTCTTTTTCAGGTAGATTCCCTGTCTCCTCCTCTTTTGTTTGACTTGGTGGGCATTTTTCATGTTCCTTTACCTGTTGGGTATTTCTTTTCCTTTTCATTTTGTTTAGATTGCTGTATCTGGAGTGGGCTTTCTGTATTCTGGAGGTCAGTGGTTCCTTTTTATTGTGGAGGATTAACCCAGTGGGTGGGGTTAGACGATTGGCTTGTCAAGATTTCCTGGTTAGGGAAGCTTGCATCAGTGTTCTGGTGCATGGAATCTGATTTCTTCTCTTTGGAGAGCAATGGAGTGTCCAGTAATGAGTTTTGAGATGGGTCTATGTGTTAGGTGTGACCTTGGGCAGCCTGTATGTTGACATTCACGGCTATGTTCCTGTGTTGCTGGAGAATTTGCGTGGTATGTCTTGCTCTAAAACTTATTGGCTCTTGGGTGGTGGTTGGTTTCAGTGTAGGTATGGAGGCTTTTGGACAGTCACTTATTACTTAAAGTTCCATGTAGTCAGGAGTTTTCTGGAGTTCTCAGGTTTTGGGCTTAAGTCTCTTGCCTCTGGATTTCAGTTTTATTCTTCCTGTAGTCTCAGGACTTCTCCAACTATACAGCACTGATAAGAAAACTTCTAGGTTAATGGCGAAAAGATTCTCCCCCATTAGGGACACCCAGAGAGGTTCACAGAGTTACATGAAGAAGAGGAGAGGGAGGAGGGAGATAGAGATGAGCAGGAGGAGAAAAAGGGGAACTCAAGAGGAGAGAGACAGATCTACGCAGCTGTCTGTTCCCAGAGTGTTCTCCGTATCCCAGACACCTACAAAGATTCACAGAATTGGATTGGGAAGAGAAGGGGAAAGGAGGAAATAGAGGTGTTCTGAGGTAGAAAACAGAGAGTCAAGATTGGGAGAGAATAATCTTCAGTTTAAAAATAGGGCTTCTCTTCTTTTTTTTTGTAAGATTATAGTGTATTGAAAATGAAAATTAAGGAGTAGTAGAAGAAATAAGAG